>NC_091176.1:20717887-20762887 GCF_040958095.1 Procambarus clarkii
AAAGATCCTGGGAAAGGAGGGGGGGGGGCAGTAGGGGTTATTTAACTGTAGAACTTTCTGTGGTGTATCTTAAGATGTTCTAAAGTGTTTGCGTCTCATGTGGACGCGTGTTGCTGCAGGTCTGAACTCTCTCAACTCGATCTCCTCCGGCGTCTACACCAACACCACCTCCTCCAGCTTCGTCACCTCGGGATCCGGAGGCTTCCTCGGCACCTCGCCCTTACCCTCCTCAGGAACCGTCGAGAATGCCTCTTCGGAGATCGATCGGATTATGGCCAAGATAGAACAAGACAATAAGATACTCGCTGAGCTCGATAAATCTCGATCGACGATAGGTAAGACCTGAGCATGCTCCGATGTTTATCGCATGAGAAGATAAAGACAAGTCGTCCATTCTAAGGAGATGGTAATGATTCCTTTGATATTCCTGATTCATCTTTTGTAGTCATGGTGGAAAACAATTTATGGAGTACTTTAGAAATATTGTGTGTCCCCTTTTAGGCTATTTTGAAAGTTGGGACATTTGGAGATGATGTTGGACGTAGCGTTGCCAGAGGGTTTACTGTAAAGGTCGTAGCAGGGCCATGTCAGCTGCTGGTATTAACTTCAGAACCTGTCAGGAGATGGCCTTTGACCTGCGCGTGTCTTCAGGTCCTCATCATGTGAAACACGTGCAGTTCGTGGAGGGCATGTCGCGTGGAGCGTACATGAGCAGCTCCCGCGAAGGCTCGGTGAACTTTCGCGGCTACCATGAATCAGGCCTCCATGATTCAGGTCACAAGCATCACCATAGCTCAGGCCAGAAGCATGGAACCAGCCACAGATCCCATGGTAGCTCGACTCACCACAGTCATCAGCAACAATATGGGATACGTTCATCGTCGCACCAATCGCACGCTCGTCTGCAGCCGTCTAAGGGGCAGCAGAACCCACGGACTCGGGTTCTGCCTCGCCAGCCGCCTGCCCACCGCCAGCACCACTTCGGAGACACGGCCCCCTCAACCTTGTCCCGTATCAAAAATTTTCTGACAGTGCCGAAGCCTTACTTTGGTCGCACAGGGCTGAACAGTAAGTGGCGACTTTGCTACTACTGGAGCTGCTACTCTAGCTGCTGGTGGTAGCTCTGAGCGCTCAAGGGCTCCCTTTTTTTCCTATCGGGTGCCTTATGTAGTCGTGGTCAAGGGGCGGCCCGCTCCTGCACCCTGTTTTAGTAGGCTGGGTTCGTAAAGCCAACAGCACCGTAAAGAGTGACGTCTAACATCCTGTTCTCACCCCTCTCTCCCACCATCCCACCACAGCTACTACTACTACTACTCTACTACTACTACACTCTTCAGTCCGATATATATATGTATATATATATATATATATATATATATATATATATATATATATATATATATATATATATATATATATATACATATATATATATATATATATATATATTTAATTAATTTATATTATATCAGGTGGTCATTGATCGAAAAAATTACAAAATAGAACATTGTGAACTGTAGAACATTTGTTATGGAGTTGTTGATTTACAAACCCGCAGCGTAGTCGTAGCGCGGGCCGTCTAAGCCTCCTGCTCGCTCCCTGGCTGCTTCTACGTGTACTGATCTCGTCCCCCTCCGCCACTTTTTGTGATCTAGGCCACTACTTCCGTCCATTTTTAAACTGTCGTGGAAGAATTGCAGAGGCATCTTAGATTACGCTTGGTTTTAGCGTTTTAGTGTACAAGTTGTGTGTTGTCTTTTCCTGTAGGCTGCGGTCTGTATATTTTGAGTCAGTAGCCAGTTTCTCTCTTTTTTTTTCGACTAAGAGTTATTTTATTTTTGTCTTTACCTTTTGAAAATAATCTGTACATACGTTTAAAAGCTAGTGGTGGTGCCCGCACACAGTGGAAGTCCCGAAGTCATAGGCCTCGTAGATGATATGATTCTTAGCGGCCAATGTTTTTGTATGTAACCAGTCTGAAACCTGCGGGACCTTTCAGTCAAAACCATCTGTCTCGCATGACTCATTATAAACGCCCAGTCATGGTCTAGCGTTGCTATGTGCATGATCAGACCTAACATGATCAGACCTCATAAGATCAAACCTCATATGCATGGGTACGATCTAGTTGCATAAATAGAAATTTTTTCACTCAAATTATGTAAATGAATATATATCCTTCTTCAATTTCCCCAATCTGGTAATACTGTCAGATGAAATTCATAGAGGAAGAACCACCAGCAGATGGGCTGATGCTGCGGCCTTGTCATTTCTCCGCCACAGGGTTATCATCCGCCTCTACTGGAGTGACTTCCTACAAGACTAGTGATGTCATGACGTCACTCGGTCTTGGCTCTGGCAGTATAACAGGCATGACACCTTCGTCTTTTATCATGACTGGATCTGGCATGGGTATGTCTCTCCCCGGCCAAGCCCTCACCACTACAGTGCCCGCCATGGACCTCTCGAATCCCATAGTCAACCCTTTAGGCAACAATGCCTTTACTAACAACCCGTTAGGGATGATGGACCCTAATCTCTCTCATCTGGACACCACGGGCCTTGGCTTGGCCTCTCACCTGGGTAGCACCAACCATGGGCTAGGCCTTTCCTCACTCGGCTCTCTCACCGGTACCTCCATCATGGGCACCAGCGGTATCGCAGGACTTTCCCTTCAGAGCACAAATCCTCTCTCAGTTACCAACCCCTGCAGCCTCCATACTTCCCTGGCCGGTGTGGGTATGGTGGGCTCTGGACCCGGAGTAATCGGCGGAGGAATCAGCAACCCCGTTTTCTCCAGCGTCAACACTCTTCCTACCATCATCACGACCAGTTACGACAAAGACGGTATAGTCGGTGTGCCCTTCCCCAACGCATGGATCCTCTCCTCGCTAACAGCATGCTCTCCTTATACCAGTTCTCACTCATAGACACATTATCTTGTCTTACCTTCTTACCTATTGCATTGACATTTTGAACTATTCCTTTCCTGAGGTGGAAAGAAATATTTCAAAATGCCCCATTTCTACCTCCCTAAATTTCGTGTCTGCTTATATATTGCTAAAATCTGTTATTGGTTGTGACTCTCTCTCTAATCATAATAGTTTCCTTACTTGGAAGCTTTTCTTGGTCACATTTGCTAGTCAGTTATTAAATCTTAGTCACTTTGGTAAATAGTTCAACATAAGAAATACTAAGTCAAGAGATGACAATTTTTAATATTATTTAAAAATTAATTAAAGTCATCTTCGTAATTCACTACATCATTATTAGTACTTTCTATTTTCTTCCATGAAATGATTATAGACAATGGACAGTTTCTTAATCCTTTTCTTCCATCCAAATTTATCGTTTTCGCCTTCCATCTGAAATGCCAGATTATACGTCACCTTGTCATGTAAATAGGAGAGATAAAAATTTTCCTTATCCTTTAATTATTTTCTGTTCAAAATATTTCCCTTCATTAATGCTAATGTAAACTGAACTATGGCGTTCAGCACCTAGAAGGAATTCCATTTTGTAACTTGTGCTTCCCTTCTCAACGTTTACCTTTCCCGTTTCTACACTTAGGAATCTTGTTCCAATATTGACTCCCGTTGATGCCAGCTTCCCTTACCCTCTGCATCTGTTGTGTTGTCATGTTGAGTGTACACACCTGTAGTGTAGCATTGTCCATTGTACCTTTATCATATTTTGAATTATACATATGCATTTTGAATTATACATATTTATGTAAAATCAGATAAAGCAATTCTAATAAATGGTATTCAACCTTAAATTTATTTTTATTTTAGTGAATAAAATAACTTTCTACTGATGCTGTGACAGTAGTTAAGTGATTTTGAGACCTTGAGTATCCCCTGTTTTGTTTGTATTTATTTTTTTCTAGCAATTATAAACTAGTTTATTCTGGTATATTGTTGTACATGTTTCGTTGTTGTTTACTCAAATGGTTTATTTAAAAAAAATCCTCGTCACTTTTTCCGATATTTATGTTATTTTGGTTTTGCTTTCTCAAGTATAACTGCCACACTATTATTTCTTGTATTCGTTCCTTATAGAGTATATGATTTTTGTTTTATTTGATTTGGCCTGATTTCACTTATATTTCTTAAAAATACAAGAGATATAAACACCTTTAGGTAAAACCCCGCTTTTCTGAGTATATTCATTATGATTTCTTTAGTTCTTAATTGTTTGTTAAGTATACCTGCTGGTTGTTCAAAAAGCTACTTTAACGGCCTCGGTAACCCTTTTGTGGTGAAATTGAATTGCAAGTGAACTAAGTTTATTGGGGTATATATATATATATATATATATATATATATATATATATATATATATATATATATATATATATATATATATATAAATATATATATATATATATATATATATATATATATATATATATATATATATATATATATATATATATATATATATATATATATAATATAGATTCACACATCACAAACAATAAACATATAACCGAACATTCTGAGGGAGAAACATATATTTTACTTCTTCACGTGGTTGATAGGCCTTAATCCCAACCCGCAATAAACCTCATATTGTTTCATGATCAACTTCATGATTTATGACTTAAATTGTTACCTGGGTTATTATTTTTGTGTTTCTTAAAGCTAATGTTTCATGAATGATACAACAATTAATCAATAGATATTCACCATATGAGTTATAATACAACATTAAATAATAATTAGTTTGTGCAAAACACATTTATTCTTTCAATATATATTTACTAATTTGACTATATATGTATTGCATGAAGTTTTCCTGCATGATATAACTAATTCAATTTTTTTTTGGTTTATAAATTATATGTAAACATAAAGAAAGTTTTAAATTAATAGGTACATCGTACCAATCAGTCGTGAACATAGGCTAGTATGAATTATTATATATTAGTGGGAATTAGTATATATTAATATGCATATGTATATTTTAGCAAGCATAATAATTATTATGCTTGCTAAGTTACAATATTCAAGACATGGACGCAGAAGACATTAAAACTGCACAGAGCTCTGAAGCATCTTTTGTATTTAATATGATTGATAGATCCTGCAGTATTTGAAAAATAGACACATTGGTTTTGTTGAGATAACGTTACCCTGATATGAGATCTGAGGTGCATACCTCTCATATAACCACATCCAAATGACTTGACTTACCTAAAAATCAGGTGACTTACTCTTCACTCATCTGATGAAGTATTCTGACCTAATCACCTGTAGGTTTCAGCATATGGATATGACCAGATATCCTTATGCTGAAACACTGTGGCCTGATATCCTATAAATGACTAATAAGGGTCTCGTTAATAGAGTTGGGATTGTTCTCGATCCTCAATCGAGAATCCCAGGGTCGAATCCCAAACGGGACATAAATGGCTGCGCACATTTCCTTCTGCCCAGTGCGTCTGTTTACCTAGCAGTAAATAGACACCCGGAAGTTAGGCAATTGCATGGGGTTGAATCCTGGGTAAGGTCAGTAGTTCGTTTTTGAGAAGACCCCTATACAAAGCTTAAGTATATATATACACACAGACTGCCTGTCTCCAACAAAACTAATTATTATGAAATAATGACTAGATTACTTGCGAGTAGCTCATCTTGAACTGAACCTCTGCAAGGAACTCAATCTGACCTGATGTGCAGGCATCTAATAATTAACTAATATTCTATAGGGGAAACTCTGACCTGATCTCATACACGTGCAACAGACCGGAACTTTACTTCAGGTGACTAAACTACTAAACTCATTCTGACTAGGCTGCAGGTACAACACCCTCCTGATCTCCTACTGGTACATATTTGTCCTCACAACTCACCTAATCACTGACCGTGTCCTGTCCTAGATGAGAGCTGACTTTCAATCAACATAACAAATTTAACACTTAACCTAATTTTGTTAACGATTGTTTGTGTTTGCTTTACCTGATCATTTTTGCTGACAACCTCATATTTTGTATCGCCACTGCTCTGACCTGTGTGTGTGTGTTTTGTGTGTCGTTCCGTAGACAAGAACCTGATGAACGGAAATATCCCTGGACTGATGCTGCCACCATATGAGACAGACAACAGAGTCCTGGACGTGCTAGAAATTCCTGGAAAGGGGCGATGTCACGTGTATATTGCCAGGTGAGACAATGAAACGTTTTTATCTCTACTAGATGTTGTGCTAGTAAGCTACGGTGTTGACAACGAAGGGGTTGGCTCTTAAAATTTTTTAAATATTTATATTATTGCAAAGTAATCACTGTTTTCCAATATGATGGTTCTATTTGTATACTCAAATTGAGGCGGAGGGTCGTTGACCCTTTTGCCAGTTCAGCTGCTGACGATCTTTCATTACTATCAGTTGCAATAATACATATCTAACGTTAAATTTTCTGGAAGTCAGAGCTTACTACAGTGCCACGTATCTAGCGATCTCATCCAAAATTTTAGATCCTCTTAGTCAATAACAATTCTGCATCTGGGTTAAAAAATTAAAGAAAAACATTAAAGTCGCGATGTGCAGCCATATCAGGCACTAAGCATAACTGAGTGCTTGTGCTACATCAAGCGAAATGTTAAGGGGGGTTTCTCTTTGAACATTTGTCATATCACTGTTTGTGCCAGTAACGTTATAAATATTTATCTTTTTTCACAGTTTATAAGAATGAAAAAAAACTGCCTTTAGCTCCACGAATCACTTGCATGATTTAAGAAAGAATGATCACCTATATCTGTCAATAAAACCGGCTTTTCAATATTCATTAGCATCAGTCACAATTTTTCCTCTTTAGTAGATATATAAAGAGATAGTGTTTCTAGTTAATAACATGACGTTTTAACATTTCTCTGTCTAGCACTCAAGCACTGAACGGATACCTCTTATATCTCTCTAGCACTGAATATGTACCCCGTCTATAACTCCGACGATTATGTAGCGCTGCCCTAACTCCCCATACCATCTAACACGACATAAACATCCTCTCCAAACACTTAACAGAATCCTGGTATCTTGTACAATTTTTTAACAATATTATCATCTGCATAACACTGAAAGCTATTCACAAATACCCAGACTGCCCTGGAAACCATACAGCCTTCAAACCTATAAATAACTATTCGAATATTTCTTAAGACACTCAACATTCTCAGATACGTCTATGCAACTCAGATGCCATTTATGATTCTGCAATATTTTGCAGTTTAAAACTCGATGTAGATTAATTATATTTACTTAGTGTTTAATAATACCCTTTCAGACTTTCTAATACATGACAAATACTATTTATGATCGTCTCACATTATCTAGGTTTCCCCAAAGAACTCATGATCACTTTTTTTATAACCTTTCACTTACCCCAGGCACCGGCTCATACTCCCTAAGTACCATATATAAATGCCCTACGAGGCTCTGAAGCGACTTAATTGCCTCTCTAACATTGCTAGAACTACCTCTCACATACGGCACTTGCATTCTTTCCTAAAGTTACCTAAACACTGGGTATTTATACCCTAGTACCAGATGCGACGCCATCTAAAACTGCGCAAGTCTGCCTCCATTATATACCCTCTGTGCCCCCTCATTCTATGTAGACACATAAACAGCTAACTAGATAACCTCTTAACCCAACTACTCTCAACCCAATTCTCCTCGTGTATAAGTACCTTTCTACCTTTGCTCTGACTCCGCAGGTACTCATACGACCCGTTCCAACATTCACCCAACGAGAACCCGGAGGCGGAGTTGGCTGTGAACGCAGGAGACTACGTGCTGGTGTGGGGCTCTATGGATGAGGTAGCCCCCCCGACTATAGTGAGAACCTCGGGGTGCCCTCTTTCTCTCTCGCCTGGCCCCCCGAAATCACATGATACTTTTCACAACCTAGATAATTACCACCTAACACCCCGCCCCCTTCATCTCTTACAGCTACAGCCACTGTATCAACATAACATTGCATCACTCCACTTATAACAATCACCTAATCCCCCTCCCCCTCTTCAGTTACCACTATCATAAAAATCGTAACCCCTCCCCATTCCTTAAAAAATCATGAGCATCTACTACCCCCTAACTCTACCTATAACACACCTTACCATAACCTAATACTAATGTCATCATAACCTAAGTAACCAACACACAACACCCTATAACTCATTAAATCTCAAACACAAAACACCCCCACTTGCACTACCCCAAACACCTCACTCGCCCGATAAAAACAACCACCACCACAACCTTACTCCTCCTAACTCTACCTACATCTATTAGCTTGAGTACCCTCAACCCCTTAAATCCATCGACATCGAGCACTTCATTCCCATACTTCTCCTATCACCACCCCCACTACCACCACATTCAACACCACCAACTCCCCACCTCTCCCATCACCACCCCCACCACCACCACATTCAACACCACCAACTCCCCACCTCTCCCATCACCACCCCCACCACCACCACATTCAACACCACCAACTCCCCACCTCTCCCATCACCACCCCCACCACCATCGCAGTCACCACCACATCCACATGACTTCCTATCATCAATCCCAGCATCTCTCCATCTTACCTGTGTCACGTAAACAAATATTCCTGCACTAATTCCCCCCTCCATACCCTACTACCACCTCCGCCTAACCTTACCTACTCTTCGACTACCATTCATGACGCCGTCCCCCTCATAACTTACACAACACAAAAATCACTTGCTCACTCACCCACTCAGACTTCCAGAAGTCCACCATGTCGTCCAAAGCTAATACGCCCTAAACCTCCCAAAACAAAGAACACAGACCTCTCAGAACACAGCTTTAGAAGAACTCACACTAAAACATAACCTCAGGAGCATTCACGCAATCATAATAAGTGTCCCGTAAACAGAATGGTGCACTATTGGTGGAGTCAGGCGAGTCTTCATTCATTTTCTCTCTCAACCTCTGCATTACTTTGCATGTCTACCTTTGATAAAACTTTGTTTTATTTCACTCTCCCTGTGCTTTGGTCTGCATTCTCTGCCTTTCATCCTCTTCATTCCCATCCTGTTTCTTTATATTAATTGCATATTATATCATTATCTCAGTTGGTGCTAAAAAGACAAATGTGCAAGAGGATCGGATAAGTTTAAACGGTGATCTGGATAAGACTGGAAAGGAGATTCTGGTAACACAGATTCTACACGTTCAATTAAATCATAAACTAGGATAAAATCCGCATCATTATTTCTTGAGAATATTATCCTGTAGCAACCTTTATTATATATATACATATATATATATATATATATATATATATATATATATATATATATATATATATATATATATATATATATATATCGTACCTAGTAGCCAGAACTCACTTCTCAGCCTACTATGCAAGGCCCGATTTGCCTAATAAGCCAAGTTTTCATGAATTAATTGTTTTTTGACTACCTAACCTACCTTACCTAACCTAACCTAACTTTTTCTTCTACCTAACCCAACCTAACCTATAAAGATAGGTTAGGTTAGGTTAGGTAGGGTTAGTTAGGTTCGGTCATACATCTACGTTAATTTTAACTCCAATAAAAAAAAATTGACATCATACATAATGAAATGGGTAGCTTTATCACTTCATAAGAATAAAATTGGAGAAAATATATTAATTCAGGAAAACTTGGCTTATTAGGCAAATCGGGCCTTGCATAGTAGGCTGAGAAGTGAGTTCTGGCTACTAGGTACGACATCTATATATATATATATATATATATATATATATATATATATATATATATATATATATATATATATATATATATATATATATATATATATATATATATATATATATATATATGTCGTACCTAGTAGCAAAAACGCACTTCTCAGCCTACTATGCAAGGCCCGATTTGCCTAATAAGCAAAGTTTTCATGAATTAATTGTTTTTCGACTACCTAACCTAACCTAACCTAACTTTTTCGGCTACCTAACCTAACCTAACCTATAAAGAAAGGTTAGGTTAGGTTAGGTAGGGTTGGCTAGGTTCGGTCATATATCTGCGTTAATTTTAACTCCAATAAAAAAAAATGACCTCATACATAATGAAATGGGTAGCTTTATCATTTCATAAGAAAAAAACTAGAGAAAATATATTAATTCAGGAAAACTTGGCTTATTAGGCAAATCGGGCCTTGCATAGTAGGCTGAGAAGTACGTTCTGGCTACTAGGTACGACATATATATATATATATATATATATATGTCGTACCTAGTAGCCAGAACTCACTTTTTGGCCTACTATTCAAGGCCCGATTTGCCTAATAAGCCAAGTTTTCCTGAATTAATATATTTTTTCTAATTTTTTTCTTATGAAATGATAAAGCTACCCATTTCATTATGTATGAGGTCAATTTTTTTTTATTGGAGTTAAAATTAACGTAGATATATGACCGAACCTAACCAACCCTACCTAACCTAACCTAACCTATCTTTATAGGTTAGGTTTGGTTAGGTAGCCGAAAAAGTTAGGTTAGGTTAGGTTAGGTAGGTTAGGTAGTCGAAAAACAATTAATTCATGAAAACTTGGCTTACTAGGCAAATTTGGCCTTGCATAGTAGGCTGAGAAGTGAGTTCTGGCTACTAGGTACGACATATATATATATATATATATATATATATATATATATATATATAAATATATATATATATATATATATATATATATATATATATATATATATATATATATATATATATATATATATATATATATATATATATCCCGCCATCTGAGGAGCTGGAAGAGCTGTACAACTTGTGACAAGCAGCCTTGTACCCTGCATGTAACCAATGTTGTAACCCTTTTTGTGTAATGACATTTTCAAATAAAGTTAGATAAATATACACACATACCAAAAGAATAGGGGTGGTAGGAGAAGAAAATATCAAAGTGTTCAGTGAGGATCCACAAGGTCTTCTCTGAGTACTCTTTATTTTCTTCTCCGAGGCTATGGGTCCCTACACTTGCACCAGAGGTGGTACCCCTTCTTTACTAAATATATATATATATATATATATATATATATATATATATATATATATATATATATATATATATATATATATATATATATATGTATATATATATGTATATATATATATATATATAAATACTTCTACTTCTTTTGTAGGGTCTGATGGTGTAGTGGGTTAAAGCATACTAGTTATGGCAGCTACTGGAAGGTAGTTGTGCTTTCTGGGTTCGAGGCCCACTGGTGGGTGTTGTCCAAAGATTGTTAATCTTCACTTGTGGTTTATGCAAGTATAGGCTCATATATATATATATATATATATATATATATATATATATATATATATATATATATATATATATATATATATATATATATATATATATATATATGCAAGTTCAAAATTTAATTAAAAAGTATTCATAATATAAAATTTGGACATTGATTCTTCCGTTAGTTCCTTGCTATCTGTTGCTCTTATATTGCTCCATTTTAAAAGTATGAAATTGAACATTGTTATTATATATTTTGTTAATGGACTCAATCTTTAATGTAAAATTTATTGCTGATGAAGTACATATGAATCTGATAATATGTAGAATTCGATAATGTGAACGGTTACTTATTGGTCTCAAGAGCGCACAGTGTGACAATGCCTCATTTTGGTTTAATAACAAAAAAAAAAAAACATAAAAATATGTTCATTCATTTTTTTTTTAAGACTTTCAATCCTCTTGGCACAGCTTCCAAAAGGAACATGTAGATCTTGTCTTGTTTAGACGTGTTGTGCTTCAGCTGACCCCAGTGAGCTGAGCTTGGCGCGCTGGAATGAAATATAGTTTATGTAAGCATAGTTGCTCGGTAAGACAGTACTTAAGACATATCTTTTGACTTCAACTAAAACTTATTTTTTTTTTTTTAATTTCTAATCATCCGAGATTTAACACCAGTAAAATTCTCTCTTTTTTTAATTTAGTATATTTGTTCGACCCTTAAGAAGAAAAATGAGTTTTCAATCTCCTGTAATTTGAATAGTGAATGTTTATTTATGTGTATAGAAAAATGTATAAATATTTTAATATACATGTTTACCGTACCATAATGTGCATGTATGGTGCCAATATAGGTATATGACGCACGTCATGCTATACACATTTATAAACCAATTCATTAATTCGCTACTTTTTCCTCTTCATCAAAACTTTCCTTGAAACTACATCAAGCCAACCCTTTCTCCCTGTGACCTTAGACAAGGCGGATGTGTCTCCTTCTCTGCTCTCCTCACAAGCCCTGGCAAAACATGGAGGTTCTCGCATTTGTTTGTACACTGAGTGCTCTATTTGCTCTGGCATGAATTTAATGTTCAGACTCTGACAACTCTCAAAGGCAGACTTGAAAGAATTTTCTCACGTAACATAATAGGATAATAATAGTAATAATATTTGTACAAAATAAATATTACAATATTTATAATAATATTACAAGCTTTGAATGAACAAATCACAATATACACACAAAATACTGTGTATGTTGTGCTACTTGTGTGTATGAACATACACACAAGCTATAGTTTTTTTTAAATTAATATTATTACACTGTAAAGTGTTATTTGCAGTAGCAATACCACAATTAGAGGCCAATGGACTTTCTGGCTAGTTAACATTGCTGTTCCAGGAACCCCGATCACAAATGAATCCTGGGTGCATCATGGATCATGGGTGTAACATGGATCATGGTGTAACATGGATCATGGTGTAACATGGATCATGGTGTAATATGGATCATGGTGTAACATGGATCATAGTGTAACATGGATCATGGGTGTAACATAGATCATGGGTGTAAGATGGATCATGGGTGTAGCATGGATCATGGTGTAACATGGATCATGGGTGTAAAATGGATCATAGGTGTAATATAGATCATGTGTGGAACATGGATCTTCGTTGTAAAATGTTTCATGGATGCAACATGGATCATTGGTGCAACATGGATCATTGGTACAACATGGATCATGAGTGCAACCTGGATCGTGGGTATAACATGGATTATGGGTGCAACATGGATCATGGGTGAAACACAAATCATGGGTGCAACACGTCGCTCGCCTATCTTCTCCTCTTAATACCAGGGAAAATGATGGGAAGGGAATGCATAATTGCAGCTGCTGCAGAAGTTACCTGAATGAAAAGATTAATGTTGCAGTGGCGTATTTGCGAGTAGGACGCATTTCTCTTATTGAATACAAACCCCGGTATGTCTCCCTGACGTCCATGTATCACTGTATTACTGCTTGACTTCACCGTTATTAAGAGCGCAGTGTTCTACCCATGGTGATTTACTCAACGCAGTTTAGAGTTATTGGTTTATATACAAGTATTGCTATTAGTAGATTACTTGGTGCATACAATGGCTATATCAGCAGACCTGCACATGCTCTGTGGTTCCAGCCTTCCTTGAATGATAATCCTGGCTCATTGAGGGGAATTTCTCGTCTCTATATATTTTACTATTTATTCCTTTTCTTTTGCACGTGTTTAGGACGGGTTCTTCGATGGCGAACTGTTGGACGGACGGCGGGGGCTTGTTCCCTCGAACTTCGTGGAAAAACTTATAGGGGAAGACCTCATTGAGTTTCATCAGTCGGTAGTAATGGGACTGCGGGACGGAGACGAGTCTATGTCCACCTCTGTTCCTCAGGACCTGGACTTTATATCTCAGGACGAATCCCAGCTGATGATAGGTATGGAGTTGTTGTGTTTTACACCATCCATGCCCCGTCTCCCCTGCCCTCCCTCCTTACCTTCTTTCATGCCCCAGGCACCCCATGAGCCTGGAAATACAAATATCTCCCTATGAGTGAACTCTAATACAATTGTGTGCTTAACTTCGTTTACTTCTGCTGGCGGTTCTCACAACTTATTAAAATTTATTGCCTTCTCTAATTTTCAACTTCCTTAAATTACATTGTGATTATGTACTTGTTTGTATTCAAATGAAAATGTATCTCTTTCAATTTTGTTTTAATGACAAGGAGATTAAGTTAGCTTATGAATCTGTTCGTGTTTTTTGTATGTTCACTCACTGATTCGTAATTGTCTTCACTGCTAAAATTTTTATATATCTTCACGTTTTAAATTTTTTAATATTTTTATTAAGAAGCATCACAGCTTTCATTATGACTAATAATTACCATTAACTCATTATGTGTTATTATCGCCGCATAGTAACTAGCCCTAGAGATAGAACTTCATTATATTTTTCCCACATTGCAGAAGTTATAAAATATTTTAGTAATTTTTTAATTCGCTTCATCATTAGCACCTCTTGTTGAGCCATATTTATCTTCTGCAGTGTACTTCCTAATTCTTCTTTAGATGTCTTGGCTGTGTCCGTAGACGTCTTGGGTAGTGACTCGCCAGTATATCCCTCTCTTTCCCCCAGATTTTCCCTCTCCCTCCCTCTCTTTTCACGGCCTTGATGCCACAGAGTGCCTCACCGATCAGGACATATCACCCTTGCACTTTCTGCTTATCTTGTCTTGTCAGATCAGTTGACGCAAGCACTCACTGCTTCACCGTTTTGACTATGTAATGGGGCATAAAGTGAATCAATAACTCTGAACTTCATAATTTGGAAGTTGGATTTTATGAGTATAAATCAACATAGCTCTAACCTGTCTCTTTATGCATGATTTCAAGTAATCTCTAAATTTTTTAATAACAGGCTCCTGAAGTTCACATTAGGATTTATGATTAACATTTTCACTTATAATTGATGTTTTCCTAATATATGTAACTTGTCTTTGTTCATATACATTGGAGGATACTCGAGTGCTTTGGGAGATAAGCCGTAGAGAAACATTTAAGGATTCACTCTATGTAAGGTAGCGGTGAGGTACATAGTGCAGCAGGGCACAGTGACGGAGTCATATGCTGCCATCTGGAGCCAGCCACTCCCAGCTGGTGGCAGGTGACAGCTGGTAGCACCGCCCTTCCCTAGTCAAACACGCACCCGCTATACAAGTCGGCTTCACCACACCACCACTCTCAAGCAAACTGAACAGCCACCAGCTATACCAGCACCGTCAGGTAGCCCAGTTCACCATGGAGGGCTTAATCCCAGCTGCCTCTTACACCCAACCCTGGCTTCGCTAGCTTAGCTAGAATAAACAAACCCACCGTCCCCCCACCATTATAGATTTTTGGGTGTGGCGTGGATGGGTGGGCGTAGGTAACTTGAGGCTAGCTAGAAACCTAGAGTGACCGCGAAGACGTAGTCCCGCTATTCCCAGCCAGGCGTCATGATCGTCTCGGTTTTCTCGCAGATACCAACGCGCCCGTAAAGTTTGTAAAAAACATCTTCAAGGGTGTTCAAGGACTTTTCGGGCAAGGCGAAAAAAATGAGGCTACTACATTGGTGTCGACCGTGCTGGGATCCACAGGGTCGGCCGCACAAGCTCTCATCCCTAAGGGGCCTCTGGTATCCCAGTCTGGCCACGGGTTACTCACTCCCCTCGGCTCCTTCAACCCCTTGGGGGCACTAGCGGGGCACAAGAACCCTGCCCAGCACGGCGTCCCATCCGCCAGTACGTTCGTCCTCTGCACACTCCCATCAGTACTCTTTCAGGAGACGTATGTTGTTGGAGGCGCAGGGTTGGAGTGCCCATCTCCGGGAACTTCATACCCAGCCCTAACAACTACGCCCAGACCATGGTCGGGAAGGTCTTGCCTACCGTTTTCACTTGAGTCATTACCGCCATCACTAAATTAAATTCTGTATTCCCGGTTATCTAGAGATTCTTCATTCTATTAATATATAACATTATAAATCGTTAGTCCCATTAGTATACAGCGTAGGCACTTACCGGTGGCAGCGGGAGTGTCTCAAGTGGTCACGGTGACCTGGCCATGGCCTCGTCCCTTCTCCCGCTATTAAGCTTCCCCTCCGCCTTGGTTTTCTGCAGGAGTCTGTAGAGACCTGACTCTTAGAACCAAGGCTGTCGGTGATGCTTCTTGAGTGCTGCATTTTGATTTATCCTTGCATATATATATATATATATATATATATATATATATATATATATATATATATATATATATATATATATATATATATATATATATATATATATATTTATATATATATATATATATATATATATATATATATATATATATATACATATATATATACATTTATAATATACAGTATGTATATTTATATATATATTCTGTATAATCTCTGTAGAAGTGCATCGTGGCTTGAATTATAATTTGGGAGTGAATCAAAATATATATATATATATTTGGTTGTATGATGGATGACGTCAGGACTGCTACAGCCATTAATTATAGCAGCCGTCATACAGTATAAAATACTCTTAACAGTATACTACACACTTGCTCAACACAGGGAAGGCTTTCTTGAGCCACAAACTACATACACACTATTCTCAGTTCAAGTAACGCAAAATACCTAATACACTATAGCTGGAAGACTATACCCAATAATACAAGAGAGGCATTGTCCACCATTCTCAAATGAGTATATACTTTTCTAATGCAATCTTACATCAACATTACTGCCAGGATATAGTGCAAAGTTTAGAAGTGTTTCATTATAATTTATCCATAATACAAAATTTCAAACGTCTCAATATTTATTAAACCTGTGGCCGACCACAAAGACGCGTTCAATATCTGTTAGCTGTTAATCTTTATGACTGAGTTAACTTTAAAAATTAAAGCAGCATGACCAAAACAATGAGAAAATTAAAAGTAATATTTTTTTAAGTTTTTTATTGTTATGTTACGTTTAAGCTTAACATTTTAAACATATCTTGTTTAAAAAAAAAGTAGGTTATTTTGTAACTTTGTTAAAAAAAAGTACAAACAGGTAAGGACGATTGAAACCGATCCTTAAATGTTTGCCACTGATATTAAAAAAAATATATTTTGAATGTTTCCAGAATTTCCGTAATTTGTTATTTATATGTATAATAATTTTGTCAATTCTTAGGTTATTATAAACATATTACGGCAGACCTTTTTGCTTGCATTACAAAGGTCTTAATATTTCTTTTGTGGATCTCCTGTTTTCTCTTTAATAACCACTATACTAGTTTTTTTTATATAAAGTAAATTTTTCTTTCTTTCTCAGAGTTCTTATTTTTTATTAATTGATATATTAATTTTTGTCTGATAATCGTACAGAAGCAAAAGCTCACATTCACAAATAACTTCGTAACTACACTTTGCTCTCATAATCATGGAACATTTTCTCAAGCCAAGACTCAGTCATCCTCGCATGGGTCGCCAGTCTCATTTTATAACCCCCAAAAAGAATCCGACAAATTATTTCGTTCAAATTGTGACCTCTCTTCTGAAAATTAAAATCATGGCACTATATATATTACAAATGAGAGTCCAGTATTGTTTCCATACCACTGGCATGTTCCAACCTATTCTCCTGATAGGATAGAGCTCTCTGTAACTATGTCTACGATCATACAAAAATCGACTTGATGGACAAATAGAAAGTAGAATTCGGTGCTATTTATTTAATATAGTACCGCAAAAAAATAGAGCTAAAAAACAATCTTAAATTTTCCTGGGTCTAGTATAGTATATATTAGGCCTAGAATTACACACAGAAATCACAATTGCGTGATGCATCATGTGAACAAATCCAGAAGGGCCGTGGCAATGATTCGAACCTGCGTTCGAGAGCATCCCAGACGCTGCCTTAATCGATATATATATATATATATATATATATATATATATATATATATATATATATATATATATATATATATATATATATATATATATATATATATATATATATATATATATATATATATTTATATATATATATATATATATATATATATATATATATATCTATATATATATATATATATATATATATATATATATATATATATATATGTCTATATATATATATTTGTCTATATATATATATATTAGTATATTTTGGTAGCAGTCTTTCCTGTAGACATATATTATTAAATATGACCGAAAAAGTAAGATTAATAATTCTAACACGAATTTTCTCAATCTTTCGTACATTACGCTTCACTGTTGGAGGTAAATCAAAAATCAATTCTCCAAAATTCATTTTTATTTCTAGTCTGACGCGACACGGGCGCGTTTCGTAAAACTTATTACATTTTCAAAGACTTTAGTTCACAAATACACAACTGAATAGAACTTACGTATCTCCGATTTTATATCTACATTTGAGTGAGGTGGAAGGGGTGATGTGGCATTAACACAAGACAGAACAAAGTGTGGTATTAATAGGGTATTAATTTCATCAACACAAGACAGAACAAGAGTATTAATAGGGTATTAATTTCATCAACACAAGACAGAACACGAAACAATGGATATTGAATAGAAGTGTTTGTAGAAAGCCTATTGGTCCATATTTCTTGATGCTTCTATATTGGAGCGGAGTCTTGAGGTGGGTAGAATATAGTTGTGCAATAATTGGCTGTTGATTGCAGGTGTTGACTTCTTGATGTGAAGTGCCTCGCAAACGTCAAGCCGCCTGCTATCGCTGTATCTATCGATGATTTCTGTGTTGTTTACTAGGATTTCTCTGGCGATGGTTTGGTTGTGGGAAGAGATTATATGTTCCTTAATGGAGCCCTGTTGCTTATGCATCGTTAAACGCCTAGAAAGAGATGTTGTTGTCTTGCCTATATACTGGGTTTTTTGGAGCTTACAGTCCCCAAGTGGGCATTTGAAGGCATAGACGACGTTAGTCTCTTTTAAATCGTTCTGTTTTGTGTCTGGAGAGTTTCTCATGAGTAGGCTGGCCGTTTTTCTGGTTTTATAGTAAATCGTCAGTTGTATCCTCTGAAAAATCAGAGGATACAACTGACGATTTACTATAAAACCAGAAAAACGGCCAGCCTACTCATGAGAAACTCTCCAGACACAAAACAGAACGCTTTAAAAGAGACTAACGTCGTCTATGCCTTCAAATGCCCACTTGGGGACTGTAAGCTCCAAAAAAACCAGTATATAGGCAAGACAACAACATCTCTTTCTAGGCGTTTAACGATGCATAAGCAACAGGGCTCCATTAAGGAACATATAATCTCTTCCCACAACCAAACCATCGCCAGAGAAATCCTAGTAAACAACACAGAAATCATCGATAGATACAGCGATAGCAGGCGGCTTGACGTTTGCGAGGCACTACACATCAAGAAGTCAACACCAGCAATCAACAGCCAATTATTGCACAACTATATTCTACCCACCTCAAGACTCCGATCCAATATAGAAGCATCAAGAAATATGGACCAATAGGCTTTCTACAAACACTTCTATTCAATACCAATTGTTTCTGTTCTGTCTTGTGTTGATACTTTTAATACCCTATTAATATCCCCTCTTGTTCTGTCTTGCGTTAATGCCACATCACCCCTCCCACCTCACTCAAATGTAGATATAAAATTGGAGATACGTAAGTTCTAATCAGTTGTGTATTTGTGAAGTCTTTGAAAATGTAATAAGTTTTACGAAACGCGCCCGTGTCGCGTCAGACTAGAAATAAAAATGAATTTTGGAGAAGTGATTTTTGATTTACCTCCAACAGTCAAGCGTAATGTACGAAAGATTGAGAAAATTCGTGTTAGAATTATTAATCTTACTTTTTCGGTCATATTTAATAATATATATATATATATATATATATATATATATATATATATATATATATATATATATATATATATATATATATATATATATATGTCTAACCACGCTTGAAACAGTCAAAGTATCCTACTTCTATTACGTTACGTGGTAGTTGGTTCCACAAACCAACAACTCTGTTACCGAACCAGCATTTATCAGATCTTTCCTAAATCTAAACATCCAATTTATACCCATTGTTTCATATTCTCTCTTGTGTTGATACTTTTATTACCGTATTATTATCCTTTTGTTGTGCACATTCATCCACTTGTACACCTCTATCATGTCACCACAAATTTTTCGCATTTCTAGAGAATGTAATTTAAGCTTTGTCAATCTTTCTTCATATGACAGGTTTCTAATTTGGGGCATTAACTTTGTCATCCTACGCTGGACACGTTCTAGTGAATTCATATCCATTCGGTACGGCGACCAAAACTGAACTGCGTAATATAAATGGGGCCTAACCAATGCAAGACATATCTGAAGAACAAAACCAGGTGTCTTATTACTAACGCTTCGATTAATAAATCCCAGTGTCTTATTTGCCTTATTACGAACATATTTGCATTGATTGTCATGTTTTAAATTCTAACTAATCATACCTCCCAGATCCCTTTCGCAATCCGACTTCGCAATCTCAACACCATCTATCTCCTATCTTGTAACTATCATCATTACCTAGCCTCAAAAACCTTACATTTGTCAGCATTAAACTGCATCTGCCAATCTTTTGGCCATTTCAAAACCTTATTTAGATCGTCTTGAAGTGACCGTGAGTCTTTTTCCGTGTTTATTATATCATCTTCCGATTTTATAATTTTTTGTTTATTTTCATTTTTTCCGATACATCATCCCGATATATATATATATATATATATATATATATATATATATATATATATATATATATATATATATATATATATATATATATATATAATATATATATATATATATATATATATATATATATATATATATATATATATATATATATATATATATATATATATATATATACATATATATATTACGAATAACGGAAGTCCCAGGAGAGAACCCTGAGGCACGTTCCACTTACATTAGTCTCCGACTCTGAATTAACCCCGTTGATAAAAACTCTGTTTCCTTTCGAACAGCCATGCCCAATTCCAACTGAATATAGCACCCATAATACAGTGAGCCTCTATCTTTTTAATCAGTCTTCCATGTGACCCTGTATCAAAAGCCATGCTAAAGTCAAGGTACACAGCATTATAAACCTTACCACTAGCACCTACTTAAACTTGGCACTTTCTCCTGATAGTTCCAGTCTCCTTGTCCAAATTCAGTAATACAAAAGTCTAGTTTCTGTTGGTTCATCACGTTCATATTTGAACGATCGACCACATAGTACCTATAAGTACTTTCCTTTTAGTAGGATGGTGTGCACGTTCACAACTACACGCCACTCACTCTAGGACCCTCACGCCACGCTCTGTAGCATCCACACGCTACTCAGTCTAGCACCCACACGACACTCACTCTAGCACCCACACGCCACTCTCTATAGCATCCACACGCCACTCTCCATAGCATCCACATGCCACTCTCCATAGCATCCACATGCCACTCTCTTTAGCATCCACACGCCACTCTCCATAGCATCCACACGCCACTCTCTATAGCATCCAGACGCCACTCTCCATAGCATCCACATGCCACTCTCTCTAGCATCCACACGCCACTCTCCATAGCATCCACATGCCACTCTAGCATCCACACGCCACTCTCTCTAGCATCCACACGCCACTCTCCATAGCATCCACATGCCACTCTAGCATCCACACGCTACTCTCTCTAGCATCCACACGCCACTCACTCTAGCACCACACGCCACTCTCTCTAGCATCCACACGCCACTCACTCTAGCATCCACACGCCTCTCACTCAAGCACACGCACGACAGCACCCCACACTACTCACATTAGAACTCATAACCTACTTACTTTAGAACAAAAGTTGCACTTTCTTTAGATATCGCACTTTACTTTAGCGCACAAGTCCCACTCACACTTTAGGCACCATTAGCATGATATACACGCTGAGTGGGTGAAGTCATTAGAAAAAAATACGATATTGTAAATATTAAAAGCGAATGAAATTCCTAATCTCTCCTTCCTTTGCGGTTCAGAGAAGAAAAATTGTCGATATTACTTCTCAACCTCACGTAGTAAAAGACTTTTTTGGTCAATTAGTCAACTTTTGTCAATTTTGTCAACTTAAATTTGGATGCAAATGAATGTTTGTTTCTAACACTAAAAAGCAGGCTTAAAGTGTTGTAAACAGAAATACTACAATAAGGATAAAACTGAAATTGAAATAATTTTCTTTTTATATCGAGCACTGTATTGTGAAAAAAATCGAGCACTGTATTGTGAAACAAATCGAGCACTGTATTGGAAACCACCAGTAAGGGACTGTATTATGAAAAGAAAACATGCAAATCACTGTATTGTGAAACGCAAGTAAAGCATTGTACTGTGAAACACAAGTAAAGCACTGTACTGTGAAACACTAGTAAAGCACTGTACTGTGAAACACTAGTAAAGCACTGTAATGCGCATCACAAGTAAAGCACTGTACTGTGAAACACAAGTAAAGCACTGTACTGTGAAACACTAGTAAAGCACTGTACTGTGAAACACAGGTAAAGCACTGTACTGTGAAACACTAGTAAAGCACTGTACTGTGAAACACTAGTAAAGCACTGTAATGTGAAACACAGGTAAAGCACTGTACTGTAAAACACTAGTAAAGCACTGTACTGTGAAACACTAGTAAAGCACTGTACTGTGAAACACAAGTAAAGCACTGTACTGTGAAACACAAGTAAAGCACTGTACTGTGAAACACTAGTAAAGCACTGTACTGTGAAACACAAGTAAAGCACTGTACTGTGAAACACTAGTAAAGCACTGTACTGTGAAACACTAGTAAAGCACTGTACTGTGAAACACAAGTAAAGTACTGTACTGTGAAACACTAGTAAAGCACTGTACTGTGAAACACAAGTAAAGCACTGTACTGTGAAACACTAGTAAAGCACTGTACTGTGAAACACTAGTAAAGCACGGCACTGTGAAACACAAGTAAAGCACTGTACTGTGAAACACAATTATTGCACTGTACTGTGAAACACAAGTAAAGCACTGTACTGTGAAACACTAGTAAAGCACTGTACTGTGAAACACTAGTAAAGCACGGCACTGTGAAACACAAGTAAATCACTGTACTGTGAAACACAATTATAGCACTGTACTGTGAAACACAAGTAAAGCACTGTACTGTGAAACACTAGTAAAGCACTGTACTGTGAAACACTAGTAAAGCACGGCACTGTGAAACACAAGTAAAGCACTGTACTGTGAAACACAATTATAGCACTGTACTGTGAAACACAAGCTGAGCCAAATTTATTTTCTTTCAACGTATCTTTGAGTCTGTCAATATGAGGGCCTGCTGATATGCGGGCATGGTAGTATGCGGGTCTGTTGTTGGGGTATGTTAGTATGTTGGTATGTTAGTATGCTAGTTTGTTAGTAAATAGGTCCATTAGTATGTGAGGGATCTGTTAGTATGCAGGTTTGTTAGTATGCATGTCTCTTAGCATGTGCGTATGTTAGTATGCGTATCTGTTGGTATTCAGAGGTTTGTAAGTATGCGGATCTGTTAGTTTTAATGTTTATTAGTATGCTGGTCTGTTAGTATGTAGGTCCGTAAGTATAAGGTGGTCTGCAAGTATGCACATTTATTAGTAACGGTTTTTGTTATAGCGTATGTCTAATACTAAGCAAGTCTGTTAGTATGTGGTTCCATTAGAATGCGGAAGTCTGTCAGTATGAGTCTGTTAATGAGCAGGTCTGTTAATATGCGGTACCCGTGCGTTAATGTGGACGGGTCCATTAATTAGTATGTGGGGTTCGATAATATGCGGATCTGTTATTATGTGTGGGTCTGTTAATATGCGGAGGTCTATTTGTATTCGGGTCTCTTAATATGCGCGTCTGATAGTATGCGGGTCACTATTAGTATGCAGGTCAGTTAGAATTGGGGGTGTCAGTTAGTATGCCTCTTTTAGTAAGCGTGTCTGTAAGTATACTGAAGTGTTGTCAGCGTGACTGTTAGTATACTGAAGTATTTTAGTATACAGGTTTGTGCCCACGCTTATAAATGTCTATGTTTTTGCATGTATACTTGGGTAGCTGTATTCCTCGTGTCAGAGCGTATATTCCTTAACATGTCACAGTGTTGACGAAACGTCAAAGAAATAAGATGGAAGCATTAAGTTATGTAGTATTTCTTCACCTCTTCACATTTACGCAGAACGAACAATATCCAGCAGAAAATGAATAATAGTCACAATGCAGACGTGTTACTTACGCGTGTATTAGAGAAAACCTGATATATATATATATATATATATATATATATATATATATATATATATATATATATATATATATATATATATATATATATATATATATATATATATACATATATATATATATATATATATATATATATATATATATATATATATGTATATATATATATATATATATATATATATATATATATATATATATATATATATATATATATATATATATATATATATAGTGTGTGTGTGTGTGTTCTCGTGTGTGTATCAATATGAAAGATAGCTATATCTGGCTGGACAGTAATTATGATCTGGTTATTATAGGCTGAGAGTAATCTGTTGTCAATCATCGGATTATAGTTATTATCTGCTTAATTTTTTACTAAATAATTCACGCCTCCGTAGGTGATCTAGCACAAGATTAACACTTTTACGCGATTAAAAACAACCATTAGTATGGCAAGTGTACAAATGCTCTAACCTTGTTCACCTTATAAAAAAATATACCATTTCTAATTATTTATAAGTAAAATTTAAATCGTTTTTTATGAAATCAAATATTTTTGTGAACCGTGTAGTTTGAATGAGGCATTAGCGAAAGAGCACGAGACGACGCAGTCATGGGAGCCAACACGCTCTGAGGGTTGAACACAACTCGTGAATCACACACACTTCACCTTAACAGTAAATTTGTTAATATTATTATATACATCTTATTTTTTTCATATTGATAATGTACACTGGTAATTGTCATATCTGCCTTTATTCTTATACTAGGCGGTCATACTAATATTACACACTTTCGACTGATAGTCATATTAGCACTATACACTTTTAAGTATTGTTTAGTAAACTTTTGAACACTTGATTGACCGCACTAGTATATGTACTCGTTAACTATCTTAACCTAATAATTAGTGCACCTAATATATTTTTACTGTAGTTGGAAACCCAGCTCGATATGAATATATATTTATAAAGCAAATTTTGAAATTTTTAAGGAATATTACTGGGATTGTAAAAGGATTACTGACCAACATCAAATTAGAATATACTCAATCCAATGATGATCGTCTCAGGCCGCCCCAATGTTGTGTTGTTAGAGTCACCTATGCGATAAGTGTTTATCCAATTACCAGAGTACTATGTTACCTGAAGCAAGCGTTTAGCATCAAACCGGAGTAATATCTTCCAAGGTAATTTTCATCTCACTGCCACATGACCCGCCCAATACTCACATGCACACACACTACATCCTCTTACTTCTCGATCTTTAATGTTCTTTTTTCCTGGTTCTTTTTCACTCTCCTTGTCTCTTAATATCTTCCATTGCCTGCATCTCAGCGAGCGGACAGACGAGACCACCAGCCCCATAACCTTCGTCATTGAGGACTTAATTAGCAATCGTTTGCGTCTGAGATCGCTCACAGTGCTAATTTGTGAAGCTTAAAGTCAGTCATTTTTAGCTGAACATGTTTGACTTTGTTATTGCCTTTATAATAAGTTTTAAATGTGTGTATTACTCGTAAGACTTGGCATCGGTGAGTGCGCTCTCTCTGTCTCAGGCTTTCTAGGATTTAGGTTTGAATGTGATTCTGTGTTTCCGTTTCTTAAGATAATGTTTGTTTCCCTAAATAAAGTTTTCTCGAAGTTTAAACTGAATTTTGCATGAAGGTCCTAAATGCATGACTTTGTACCCACCACTGCGCACATGTTCTTCCCCATTATGATGAAGCTTCCCAGTGTCTCTTGTTACCCCTCCACGCGATCAGTGTCAACCTCACTGCCTACAGCTCTGTTTATACACTGCAAGTGCATCATGGTGGAATGTTTCTCTTCTCTGTATTGTTGGCATGATATTTAATATGTCAATTCATATTGTTATAACACACTTTATGTAATTTTAATTATATATATATATATATATATATATATATATATATATATATATATATATATATATATATATATATGTCGTACCTAGGAGCCACAACGCACTTCTTGGCCTACTATGCAAGGCCCGATTTGCCTAATAGGCCGAGTGATTTTCTTTATTTTCAATAAATTCTTTCTAATTAGTTTATTTGAATTATTATTATTATATTATATTAGGAACATATATTATTGACTTAGTTTAGGTTAGGTTAAGATAGGTTAGGTTATGTTAGGTAGGGTTGGTTAGGTTCGGTCATATATCAACGTTAGTTTTAACTCAAATTAAAATAAGAATTAACTCATACACAATGAAATAGATAGCTTTATCCAAAAAATTGAAAATTATATAAATTCAGGAAAACTTTGCTTATTTGGCAAATCAGGCCTTGCATAGTAGGCCTAGTAGTGCGTTCTGGCAACTAGGTACAACATATATATATATATATATATATATATATATATATATATATATATATATATATATATATATATATATATATATAAATATATATATATATATATATATATATATATATATATATATATATATATATATATATATATATATATATATATATATATATATATGTCGTACCTAGTAGCCAGAACGCACTTCTCAGCCTACTATACATGGCCCGATTTGCCTAATAAGCCAAGTTTTCATGAATTAATATATTTTCTCTAATTTTTTTCTTATGAAATGATAAAGCTACCCATTTCATTATGTATGAGGTCAATTTTTTTTTATTGGAGTTAAAATTAACGTAGATATATGACCGAACCTAACCAACCCTACCTAACCTAACCTAACCTATCTTTATAAGTTAGGTTAGGTTAGGTAGCCGAAAAACTTAGGTTAGGTTAGGTTAGGTAGGTTAGGTAGTCGAAAAACAATTAATTCATGAAAACTTGGCTTATTAGGCAAATCAGGCCTTGAATAGTAGGCTGAGAAGTGCGTTCTGGCTTCTAGGTACGACATATATATATATATATATATACATATATATATATATATATATATATATATATATATATATATATATATATATATATATATATATATATATATATATATATATATATATATATATATGAATAAAAACTCACACCCCAGAAGTGACTCGAACCCATACTCCCAGGAGCAACGCAACTGGTAACTACAGGGCGCCTTAATCCACTTGACCATCACGGCCGTCAAAAGGAAGTGATAGCCGAGGCTATTTGAGCCATTTCCCCGACGGCAACTCGGATGGTAATCTTGGGCATAGCATTTCACCAAATCACCTCATTCTTTGGGGCACACGTGAGGAACACAAATGCGAACAAGTGTTCGCATATGTGTTCTTGTTCGCATTTGTGTTCCTCACGTGTGCCCCAAAGAATGAGGTGATTTGGTGAAATGCTATGCCCAAGATTACCATCCGAGTTGCCGTCGGGGAAATGGCTCAAATAGCCTCGGCTATCACTTCCTTTTGACGGCCGTGATGGTCAAGTGGATTAAGGCGCCCTGTAGTTACCAGTTGCGTTGCTCCTGGGAGTATGGGTTCGAGTCACTTCTGGGGTGTGAGTTTTCATTCGCATATAGTCCTGGGGACCATTCAGGCTTGTTTGCATATATATATATATATATATATATATATATATATATATATATATATATATATATATATATATATATATATATATATATATATATATATATATATATATATAAGAAAAAGTGCAATAGCGCACTAAGCAATAAATAATAATCTCTTGTTTAGAAAACAAACAAGAAATATCGACTGAATATTTGGGTCCCAAGCTGGGACACTCTTGAACAGTTAGCTGCTATGGTGGCAAGTCAGTAGTTGCCCTGGGAAACGCGGAGGAGCATTAGGTGTAATTACTAATTAATTATTAGTGTAATTACCTTCCTGAACATTATCAGTCACTAAATCTAATAACCATTGTACTGAGGATATATTAAAATTTGGATTATTATTTATTAAAGTACATTTTGTTATTTTTATTTTGAAGCTACAATGTTGAGGATATATTGTACAAGCATTATCCCAAATAATTTAGTAACCTCACGTGCTTGTAGAATGTACAACTTCTGCACTATAGTGCGGAATTTTGCGGTGTTATACTATTCATTAACTAATGAATATATATTATTATATATCATTTTGAACTTCAGCATTGCACAAGAGTGCAGGTCAGATTGATCACCAAATTATATTGGATGTTTCTTGTTTAATTTATACTCAAGATTGTGACTTCAAAATGAAATTAATCGTATCTACTTTCATTAATAATAACCCAGCTTTTAATATTTCCTCAGGATAATGATTACTAGATATGGTGAGTGATTATGTAACAAGAAGGATACAGTCTAATGCTCATTCGTATTCCAGGACACCTGACCTGAGACCGTGTAAACAACTAACGCTGTTTTTGTGTTATTATTCTAAATTTCAAGTGTGTCTTCTATATATATGGTCATTATTTTATATTTTATATATATTCATATATGTATAGACTTGGTTTTCTCTCGTTACACGTTTATTATCCCCATGTCTTATGCTTTCTGTGGTCTGCGCACGCGCTGTCACTCTTCTATTTTAATGAACAATATTATATAAATTAATATTCCAGCTCTATGGAGACTATAGTCCTAGCGTTTTAATTTCACTTATGAAGGAAATATTTTTTAGTGTCAAACTTGGACGACAATAGCTAGAATATATATATATATATATATATATATATATATATATATATATATATATATATATATATATATATATATATATATATATATACTGTATATATATATATATATATATATATATATATATATATATATATATATATATATATATATATATATATATATATATATATATATATATATATATATATATATATATATATATATATATATATATATATATATGCGAACAAGCCTGAATGGTCCCTAGGACTATATGCGACTGAAAACTCATATATATATATATATATATATATATATATATATATATATATATATATATATATATATATATATATATATATATATATAAATTCTTTAAAGTGTTGAACGTTTTACATTGATTTAGAATTATGTTGGAAACACTTAACCAGTATACAATACTGTTGTATCAAACTATATTTTGTTTCTTTAGCAAATAATTTCCATTATATTTCAGTCAAATGTAAAAAGATCGAAGTTTATTTAGCAATAGAGACACACGATGGTGATAATAAGTAGTCCAAAAACGTCTGTGTAGAGGAGTTACTTAAGATAACAAGACTTAGCAGCCAGTATTATCTCCTGAGAGATACATCACCTGTCTTATATCTTGTCTGTACTATTTCGCACGTCTTTATCCGACTCTGGTAACATTGAATGTAATTCATTATCTCTAGCTGCATAAATTATACTTCTCGGTGTTATACAAGTCATTAATTAATGCATACAAATATTTGTATATCTTTTTGTTTAGTATTTTCCATAAAGATAACCGGTCAGTGAGCATTGAAGTATACCCACTGTCAGCTTGCTATTGCCTTGGCTTCACACCATATAATGTGACATTCATTTGTTAATTAAATATCATTAAAAGGACAAGAAATATCACATCTAAAATTTATCTAACGGGTAAAGCCCAAACGCTCCGTCCTCATCTTGCGTCTCGATACAGCAGGGAAAAATGTATAATTCAGACCTCAGTATCTCAGTATGTGTGCTTTATCTGATGCCTTTCTTTTCTCCCTCTCCCCTCCCCCTCCTTACCGCTATCCCTACTCTTTAGATTTGGCCACCAACCAAATCCGCCACAATGCCTACACTAGCAACATCGACTTGGAAGACATTATAGAAGAAGACGAGGAAACACTTGGAGAACATGGTAAGAACTTTTCCTGTTTTGTTCCGGTGGAATCTAATAAAGTGTTGGTATCTTTAATATGAGAGATTTACTCATTACGAATTGCAAAAGATAATGATTCCCCAGAGTTGCAATGGTGATGACGATTGTCTCTTTAAAATATGTGCCTTAGAGACACCTGGCCAACTTTCTTTGGTTAATTTGCTACTTAAAAAACTCACTGAGCGTGAGCACAGATTCGTCTTAAAGATACGTTGCATGAAGAGTGTACGGCTCTACTTGTAATGATCCTATGTATTGATAGCCCAAGTATTTACGTTTTTATTAAAAAATTTATACCATTAGTAATGATATTAAGTTTGCGTGAATTAATATTCATATAATATTTGATGGCTAGTCAGTTTTTTATGATTATGTAAATATCTGTATTGCTGTTCAAAAATTACACAGATACTGTTTTTTTCCTACGTACATTTTATTTCGTGAGTTGAAGTCTAGTAACAAATAAGCCAAGGAAGAAATAATGTCGTCCATCACTCATTTGCCTGAAGCACCTCATAAGAGTCCCGTTATTACTCAAGATCATGCATTCACTGTATTATGCAAATACAAAAATTATTCCCCAATCTCCGAACCTCTCAGTGTCCATTTTGGCTTGATATTTATCTATATATATATATATATATTTGAAGTAACTTGTGGCTAGCAGCCACTCAACTTTTTTCAAAATCATTATTTTACATAGACGCTCCCCTTCGCTAGTCTGTTCTCCCATAGTTCAGCAGGCCTTAGTTTCCCCGCCCCAATTGGACCCTTTCTTTCATAGAGTGCTGCTGGATAAGCTATTCAGAGCCCTGGCTAAATTCTCTTGAAATGCTGGTAACGTTTAAGAATCCGAGCACCTGACATCAAATGTTAACAGTAATGTCAAACGATGCTGAATTTATGCCTCAATACACTGCAATAGTTAATTATTCTCAAAACCTCTGATTATGAGATCAAAATTAGTGATTATTTTGATGCAATAAATGCGACCTTGAGATGAAAAGTTAGCCACTTTCCTTAGTACGAAAGTGAATGTTTACGTTTTTGTGACGAGTAAGAAAGGTATGTTGAATTCCAGGAAAGAGTTATCTGGTACTTTTTGGAAATCATTTAGCGAGAAAATCAGTCACAAAAATTTTACGCAAACATTTAGAAAAAAAATAACCTGCCAAAATGGAAATGAGACGAGTTTAGCTGTATGCTCAGTAACAGCTCATTCCGCAGCGCTGCTAGCAAGCCTTGGCCTAGTACTAGGGAAGCTGCACTTGGTGTGTTGTATCTAGGACCGCCAGATCCTTTTATCACCAAGAGACGATGTGCGTGCCAGTAGAGGACACTTATTATGCTCTTCCTTAAGATGTAGTTTTTAACGTATTTTGAGTTAATTGTAGAGAGAAAGATTCCAATATTTCTTTTGCAGGATTTTAGACATTAGGTTTCTATCAGAGAGACAGAGGAAATCTAATGATTCTGACTTGCGATTAAAGTCTTTAATAATGTCTACTGTATAAGATATTAAAAATAGCTTGAGTGTGTGTGTGTGTGTGTGTGTGTGTGTGTGTGTGTGTGTGTGTGTGTGTGTGTGTGTGTGTGTGTGTGTGTGTGTGTGTGTGTGTGTGTGTGTGTACGCGCGCGTGTGTGTTGTGTGTCGTGTGTATTTGTGTGGGGCTGAAAGTATGAAAGTTAAAATAAGGAAAGCAAATCATGGGAAACAAGAGAGATAAAGAGACGGTGGAAGGAATACGCAAAGAGTTCTTTGTTGTATAGTAGTGTAAGTGTATGAAGAGAGAGAGGATGAGATACGGTGTGACAGCGACAGGGTGAAAATGAGACCAGGAGGAAATTTAAAGACATAGTGACAATGAGACACCGGTGTGACAATGAGACACGGGCGTGACACTCAGACACACAAGTGACAGTGAGACATAAGAGTGAAAGTGAGACATAAGAGTGACAGTGAGACATAAGAATGACAGTAAGACATAAGAGTGACAGTGAGACATAAGAGTGAAAGTGAGACATAAGAGTGAAAGTGAGACATACGAGTGACAGGGAGATATAAGAGTGACAGTGAGACAAAAGAGTGACAGTGAGACATAAGAGTGACAGTGAGACATAAGAGTGACAATGAGACATACGAGTGACAGGGAGATATAAGAGTGACGGTGAGACATAAGAGTGACAGTAAGAAATAAGAGTGACAGTCAGACATAAAGAGTGACAGTCAGACATAAAGAGTGACAGTGAGACATAAGAGTGACAGTGAGACATAAGAGTGACAGTGAGACATAAGAGTGAAAGTGAGACATAAGAGTGACAGTGAGACATAAGAGTGACAGTGAGACATAATAGTGAAAGTGAGACATAAGAGTGACAGTGAGACATAATAGTGAAAGTGAGACATAAAGAGTGACAGTGAGACATAAGAGTGACAGTGAGACATAAGAGTGACAGTGAGACATAAGAGTGAAAGTGAGACATAAGAGTGAAAGTGAGACATAAGAGTGACAGTGAGACATAATAGTGAAAGTGAGACAAGTGAAATTGAAAAATAGGGCTAAATTCAGGAAAGGTAACAAAACAAATTTTTAGTGAAAATAAAGGAAACTGGAGAACATGGTTTGAGGTCAATTGAAAGATGTGAGTAAGTGGCGAAATAAGTGAGACATTATTTTGAAAGTTAATTGACGGAGGAATAAAGCATAGTAGGCATAATGCTTCTGAAAAAAATATTTGATGCTATAGATAATAAATTTATAAAGTAGCTTTCAATGAAAATTATAAACAATAATACTAATTATGTAGAATAATACAATAGAGTTACTAATAAAGTGGAACTTTTCTTGAGGAAATGTGATTGTACACAAAGAAAAACCATCGTCAAACGCAAGAAAACTAAAAAGATATATTTAGCACATTTAAAGCATGTAGATATTCGAAGCAAGTAGTTCACACGCAGACTCTTCATAACCTGCAAAGACCTTCGGCTCTTGGTTTACTTATAATAGACCGCAAGGTTACCTGTACACCCTTTAATTTAATACATAGCATCACACCAGTAGAGCAGTTTTACCAGTTTTCACAACCTGGCGTAGATCCAGTGATGTAGAAACCCTAGATGTTGAGGCAGTTTTGTAGGGTACAATGAATTTTCTCTGGTGATAGAAGGAATTATCGTTATTTTTACCTTTTTTTATCCTTCTTAAAACGTGACTCCCCCCTGATTGTATGACAATCATGCCTTGTTACATCTTACCTAATTTTGCTGTGTGCCTGATATGGAATATGGAATTTTCTAGTAATGTTGTAGCCTAGATGGCAAAGCCGCACAATAGACAGGTCATGGGCAGTCTGTGGGCATTCAATTTTATCTGATTTTAAAACGCATTGTCGATGTAACTAATATTGCATTGCACGATCTTGTTAATCCAATTTTTGCATTACATTTTTTGTAAGTGAGCTAGAGAATGGCCCGGGGTCATGACAAGGGGCCGGGTGTATTGGGCGTAGTGCAGATGCCTGAATAAAACGGTCAAGTGGTGCAGCGCTGCATGGGGCTCATAGCTGGCCGGGTACCGCCCGCTGCGGCCGTGCGGTAGTGTAGCGACCTTTACCCTCCAATACTTCCTTCCGTTACCGCTAGAGCTCATAAAGACATTGCCAGCCAACTGCTCCTACTACAGCTGCCAAATCAGTAACTTGCTCCTACCGTTACGGCTGCTGCTCCTGCTGTTACCGCTGTCGCTACTGCTGCCACTCTGCCTGCTGCCCCGCTTACCATGCATGGAGCTAGCCTAGTGACACAGCCCTTCTCTTAACTAGACCTCTTCTTCTCGGTGCTAGTCCCACCGCCGGTCCAGCTCACCCTCGAACGACAGCTAAACAAGAGCATCGTCATCGGATGGAACCCCCCGCCAGATGCACCACAGGGATCCATCGAGTCCTACCATGTGTACGTCAATGGCCTCTTGAAGACCACTGTCCGGGCGACTGAGAGGACCAGAGCGCTCGTCGAAGGCGTCGACTCGACTAAGGTAAGTGAAGTTCACTCTTGAGTCTACTTACGCAGAGGAGCACACATGTAGTCAGTGTGTCACAATAACGTGGCACAAAATTAGACACCCAACTCACACATCAGAAAATAAAGAAATACCGACGTTTCGGGTCGTCCTCGACCCTTATCATGTCGTGTAAACTTGATAATGGTGCAGACAAAACGACAGACAGAAAAACATATAAAGACAGAATTCACACAGATTGAGACAGACACGAAGAGAGAGACTGATACACAGAGACGAATGCATGCACGCACGCACGCACGCTCGCACGAGCGCACGCACACACTCAAGCACACACACACACACACACACACACACACACACACACACACACACACACACACACACACACACACACACACACCTGTTGATTGACGGTTTCACCTGTTGATTGACGGTTGAGAGGCGGGACCAAAGAGCCAGAGCTCAACCCCCGCAAACACAACTAGGTGAGCACAACTAGGTGAACATACACACACACACACACACACACACACACACACACACACACACACACACACACACACACACATACACACACACACACACACACACACACACACACACACACACACACACACACACACACACACACACACACACACACACACACACACACACACACACACACACACACACACACACACACACACATTTACACATATACAGATATCAGCGGCATACACCACGTTAGCCGACATAAGAACGGCATTCAGAAACTTGTGTAAGGAATCATTCAGAACTTTGTATACCACATATATCAGACCAATCCTGGAGAATGCAGCTCCAGCATGGAGTCCGTATCTAGTCAAGCATAAGACTAAACTGGAGAAGGTTCAAAGGTTTGCCAGCAGACTAATACCCGAGCTGAGAGGTATGAGCTACGAAGAGAGACTACGGGAGTTGAAAGTCACGTCGCTGGAAGACAGAAGAGTTAGGGGGGACATGATCACCACATACAAAATTCTCAAAGGAATTGATAGGGTAGATAAGGACATGCTATTTAATCCAAGGGGCAAACGCACTAGGGGACACAGGTGGAAATTGAGTGCCCAAATGAGCCTACCTTGAGGTAACCTTGAGGTGATTCCGGGGCTCAGCGACCCCACGGCCCGGTCGTCGACCAGGCCTCCTCGTTGCTTTACTGGTCAACCAAGCTGTTGGACGCGGCTGCTCGCAGCCAGACGTATGAGTCACAGCCTGGTTGATCAGGTATCCTTTGGAGATGTTTGTCAAGTTCTCTCTTGAACACTGTGAGGGGTCGGCCAGTTATGCCCCTTATGTGTAGCGGAAGCGTGCTTCGCTTCTAGCCACAGAGATATTAGAAAAAACTTTTTTTGTGTCAGAGTGGTTAACAAATAGAATACCTTAGGCAGTGATGTGGTGGAGGCTGACTTCATACACAGTTTCAAGTGTAGATATGCTAGAGCCCAGTAGGCTCAGGATCCTGTACACCAGTTGATTGACAGTTGAGCAAAGAACCAAACTTCAGCCCCCGCAAGCACAAAAAGGTGAGTACAAATAGTTGAGTACACACTCAGTCATTCACACACACTTTAGAAACTTGAGTCAGGAATCATTCAGTACTTTTTATACCTCTTTTATCAGACTAATTCTGGAGTTTGCAGCTCCAACGTAGAGTCCATATCTAGCAAATACGAAACAAAGTTGAAAAAGATATGCCACCAGGCAAGTCCCAGAGCTAAGGGGTATGAGCTACGAGGAAGGACTACCGGAACTAAACCTCACGACACTAGAAGACAGAAAAGTTAGGGAAGACATGATCACCATCTATAAAATTCTCAGAGGAATTGACATGTTAGATAAAGACCAACTATTTATCACGGGTTGTACGCGAACAAGAGGACACAGGTAGAAACGTAGTGCCCAAATGAGCCACAAGGACGTTAGAAAGAAATTTTTCAACAGGAGGGTAGTTAATAAATGAATGCATTTCGCAGTGATGTGATGGAGGCAGACTCCATACACAGTTTCAACTGTAGATATGATAGAGCCCAATAGGCTCAGGAACCTATTAAACTAGGTTAGGTTAGGTAGGTTAGGTTAGGTAAGTTAAGTAGGTAAATTAAGTAGGTTAGGGAGGTTAGGTTAGGGAGGTTAGGATAGGGAGGTTAGGTAGGTTAGGTTTGATCAAATTTTTCTCCTAATTTTGACACAAATGACATCAAATTGGAATCTTATATAATGCCTGAATACACAATTGCTTCTGCATGTTTCCGTAATGTCTGTGTGACTAGAATGTGCCAACAAATTATGGGTATAATGAGCCTTTTGAAGTAGGAACAAGAATGTGATTGATCTGAAGTGACACAGAGGATGAAGTGTTGCCTCCAGTAAGAGAGGCTCCATTATAGTTAGCATCGAAGACTCGCCAAAGGAAAAGGCTCCACGCCATTTGTGTTATTAGAAATAATCCAAAGAGTTAGGTCAATAATTTGGCATAAATCTCACCACTACTTCTTTTGTATTTTTTCACTTGCTTACATTGATTAAAAATAAATTCGCCTTTGCTTATTTCACTACTTTATTTAGAAAGTGCATTTAGGGAAGTACATATACACTTCACATATTCAGGCTCAACCATACCAGGCCAAAGTCCGACCCTCAGCCCGAGACTGACTACAAATGGCAGACAGAGCCACCCGTTTCCATGACAACCGTAAAGATCCTCTCATGGAACCTTAACCTTTAATACCATAGTCACTAGAGGACACATTTTCCTGTTATTCGTTGGTAATTGTTGTCCAATCTTATCATTCAACACTGCGATTTCATGATGCTATTTTAGTCCTGCGTGTCTATTATTGCGTAATTTTCTCGTGAATTTAATTTACGCACGTAGACAGGTATGCAAACACACACACACACACACAAACACACACAGACACACACACACACACACACACACACACACACACACACACACACACACACACACACACACACACACACACACACACACACACACACACACACACACAATGCAACTACACAACGCAAACACGCACCCAAGCACGCATTCAGGTATTGATAACATTGGGCCATAACATTGGGCCATAACATTGGGCCATACAGTGGCTTGGGTCTGGAACAAGCTGCTGTGCGCTTGACCAGGCCACATGTGTGTGTGTGAATTATGTACAAATGAGTCTTGCAGAAAATCTGACCACTATGTGCTAGATGGTATTAGTAGATACGTTTAACAGCTAAGACTAAGCCATGTATAATGATATGCAAAACAGTGCAGTGCCCAAGACATGCATGACTGTCTTGGGCTCCTTATATCTTAGGTATCTTGTATCTTTTCGTGAAAACTTTAGGTATATTATCATTGCTATATATATATATATATATATATATATATATATATATATATATATATATATATATATATATATATATATATATATATATATATATATATATATATATATGTCGTACCTAGTAGCCAGAACGCACTTTTCAGCCTACTATGCAAGGCCTGATTTGCCTAATAAGCCAAGTTTTCATGAAATAATGTTTTTTCGACTACCTAACCTACCTAATCTAACCTAACCTACCTTTTTCGGCTACCTAACCCAACCTAACATATAAAGATAGGTTAGGTTAGGTTAGGTAGGGTTGGTTAGGTTCGGTCATATATCTACGTTAATTTTAACTACAATAAAACAAAATTGACCTCATACATAATGAAATGGGTAGCTTTATCATTTCATAAGAAAAAAATTTGTGAAAATATATTAATTCAGGAAAACTTGGCTTATTAGGCAAATCGGGCCTAGCATAGTAGGCTGATAAATGCGTTCTGGCTACTAGGTACGACATATATATATATATATATATATATATATATATATATATATGGGAGGTATAACTGTTATATTTTTCTTATCACAAAATCTGTATTGGTGTTCAGAAATAATTAGTAAATATCTGGTAACGTTAAATTTGCTTTTATCAGTCGTAACAAAGAAGTAAATGTACATATGGTATAAGATTTTTGTACAGTCGTGTGGTCTAGTGGTGAAGGTACCAGGTATGCCAAGGTGCATAGTGTTCCTGTCTGTCTGGGTTCGAATCCTTCTGGGGGGGGGGGTGGAATTTTCAGTTGCATATTGTCTTGGGAACCATTCAAGCTTGTTCCCTTTTGTGTTGCTCACGTGGCCCCACAAAGTGAGGTGATTTGATGAAATATCTTTGCCCAAGTTGACCACCGAGCACTGTTGGATCTTGGATTCCTCTACTCGCATCCTTCCAACACACTTTTCTCCACAGCTTCATCGCATCAGCGTCCGTTCCGTGACGCCGAACCGTCGGACGTCGCGGGATGCTGCCTGCACGATGGTAATCGGGAAGGATGCGCCGCTGGGTCCGACCAGCGTCAAAGCCACCTCCATCACGTCCACCTCCGCCGTCATCTCCTGGCTACCCTCTAATTCTAACTTCCAGCATACTGTCTGCGTCAACAACGTCGAGGTCCGCACCGTCAAGCCAGGAGTGTACCGTCACACCATCACAGGTACGTGTCAAGTGGTCTCCAGTAGAACTCACATAAACAATTTAAATTTCCTAAACTTTGTGACGTTACGTTGTGACGTCACTTGCTGGGTGCTTGATGAGTAATTCTACATATTACCTAAGTAGTGTATTGGCCAAAGTGCAGGCAGGCCAGTCGTAATATGCTGGTTGTAGCATCAATTAGGGCCTCCAGACCCTCCCAGTACATTCAACAGAGTTCTGGGTTGAACAGATTTTGTCCTATCGTGGCCGAGTTGGTTAGAGAAAGCGTCTGGGAATCACTAGAACGCTGGTTCGACTCACCTCATTGACCCAAAGGTTTGTGAACGAGCAGAATGTTGATGATGAACGTAGGAAATAGGTCTTCGATCACCAATCTGTGAACGTAATTACATTTAAACGTGAAATGCTCAAAATTTGAACAGTGTAGATGATTTGTAGACCTGCCAGGCTTCTGAAGAACAATCATTACCAGAGGAAACCACTACGACGGTATGGCTCTATAGCAGTTTTTGATAAAGGTGAGTGTCAAAAAATATTTTTACATTCATAAGTTGGATAAACAGACGTACAGACAGATGTAAAGAGAGACGTATGTGTTGCAGAGCTTGCAATTTATATATATATATATATATATATATATATATATATATATATATATATATATATATATATATATATATATATATATATATATAATATTCTGGCTGTAGCTTACTGTGTATGAACAAAATATGGACTTGTATAAGAAATGTACATTTTATACTAATGGAATTCTATAATGCATTAAAACCACTGTAAGAGCCTAACTATTATCCTAACATCCTAGGCATAAATAAGCAATCCTAGGCCTAACAAACGTAATCCTAATCCAAATTTACTACATGTATTTACTAGTAAGAGGAAAAGTTATGTTTTTCTGTTGGCTTCTAATTTTTTTTTTTGTCTCTCAACAGATATTAATTGTACTAAGCCTGGATTTATTTATTGGTACGAAAGTCCATATTTTGTACATTTCATCCACAGTCGTTGTATGTACAGTCATACTTGGATGACAGGATGCTGCTATGTCTAGAGTTCTCCTGGAAATAACACCACTTTTCTTCTCTCCCGTACTTTCCAACCTCCTGATATCGCGATCAACACTACACTGCCCGCAATAACACCCTCGACAACCAATTACCATCATCTCCGGCTGCCACCTGCCAACACCCTCGGCCACCACCTGCAGGCTTGTCCCCTAACACCACCTACCGTGTGACTATACGTGCCAAAAACCTACGAGCACCGCAGTTCGACGAGAAAGCCACTAGGAACCAAGACAGACTCTCCACCACTATAGAGTTCCGCACACTGCCTAAGGGTGAGTAACTCTCCACAGAGTCCATAGCTATCATGTTTTCTGCAAAATATTGTTGGAGAGAACTCAGAGATTGTGGTTTGGTGAGACGGCAGTCATTCCCCTCCTTTCCCTTTCACAGGCATTTGCTTAGCAACAAAATTATGATATTTTGATGTTGCTCGTTTTCTCACTTGTGAATAGCACTCATGTATCAAGAAGGCTGTTTCGTTATATGTGGCGGATTATGCTTATATCATTAATATAGTAATAGTGATTACTATATTTATACTATATGTTAACGTGATTACCCCTTTGAAGGAGTTTACTCATATACCACATAATAACAAATTTTGTTATCATATATTTTCATTATACCGTCATCTTCGTTGAATACGGTGCTTTGTACTTTCAATGAAGATTTGCTACACAATGAACGTACTTCGATCATTGTGTAGCTATCGATGAAGGATATCGACACTGTCGATTATGGATAGTTTCAAAGTTCCATTTCACGTAATTTTTGAATGTTTCAAATCTGCATCATCTTATCGACATTAAATACAGCTCTATCAATATGCTTTTTATTTTCTCTATTTATGGGCAGTTGAACAAGTCATCGTCAGTTGTTGAGCCGACCACTTTAACACATAATATTTTATCAATATATTGAATTACAAGACTTTTGACCATTGGGATTATTAATCAGATTTTAAATTTAGATTATACGTACGAGAGAGGGATAGCTTCATTATCTTTATTTTTTTAGTTTAAAGGGTACAAGGCATTGTGCAATAGCAGAAAGTTGGCAATATTGGAGATATAAGTGCATGCTTTTAATTAAAAGGTAAACTTGGTTTCCGACGTAATAAACTTGCTCAGTCGGCCCATATGGGGCTTCTGGTACCAAAGGATAATTGATGTTCAAACTCTGCTTTGAAGATGTGTTTGAACTGTAGTTACAATGACCTGCCAAGTTAATCCTGCTGGTAATTTTGTATATGAAGCGTATATTATTATTGCGCAAAACTAGTTGATGGCCTCCTGCATGATTGATTAGTTAATGAAAAAATACTTGTAACCGGTCAGTGTTTGGAAATTTGCTTTGACTTTACTTTTTGAATCAATGGAAGAGCTGGCAAGAGGCCGTAACATTATTCAATTCGCGTATTTGAGCTTTAAGTTTGTTACCACTGTTGTCAGCTGAAACAGTGCTAAGAATCTGCAAATATTACTGTAGCTTAAGGCCCAAACATTCGGAAGTTAGACATATATTATGCACGTTCGACCGTGTTCATTCGTGCTCTGGGTAGATTTGTATATGAAAATCGACGATAAAACGCAGTTATTTAATCTTCGTTTCGGCCACAGAAACTTAACACAAGAGCCAAATTATATATCATTTGAAGACTTCAGATACGTCCATTGCACCGCTGTGGGCAAGTGAGGAAGATTTAATGGTTTCCCAACTCGCATATAAAACAATAAATAAATATCTAACGCCTCATGTTTCCACATCTCCAACTCCAAGTTTAGTTGTCTCAGACTTGCCAACAATTTTTTTTATTACTCTGCACACGTGTTATTTTTGTTGGATTATGTGCAATATCTCAATTACCACCGATACTATTCTAACCAATGTATTACACAAAAAAGATGCTGCTCCTTACGTTGGTAAGTATGATCACTCCGGTGTCTAGGCGTCTCTCATGAGCGCCTTTTGCCTCCTCTTTACGATGCTTGCCTCTTCACACACACGCACTGTTGATGCCCCGACGTGACCTCACCAGTGTCTCAACTTGAAGAACCTTCTTTTCCATCCATTCCCTTACCTTCTCTATACTCTCTCTTTCCCTCCTCTCACCAGCTACAGAAAATGAGTAGCAAGTTTGATAATTAAAGGCGTTAGTTCAGCTTTTGACTGAACCATAATTAGCATATCCTGTCTCTGGATTAGTTAAATTATATTAAAACTTATTCCATTATTCGTGGAACAACTGGTCATCTCCTAGCTGGTAAATATTGTCATAATTTTTGTACACAAAATCTATGGTATATATATATATATATATATATATATATATATTTTGCGGTGTGTTTCATATAACACTTAATCAAACTAAACTAGTTTTCGATAATTAGTAAGCAGTGGAAACAATCAACTTTGCTTGTAATAAGATCGAAATCAACAAACACTTTCAAATGAAATCTTGCCGAATAATTATTTCAACTGTTTAGTTTTCTTTTCTTCTTAAGAGATTTTCAATTCTAGTTTTTCTCCATTACATAAATACATTTGAGTACATAGGGTACCATTAGTTTTGTTCACTGTGACGTCACGACAGCGGCTCTAAACACGTCTTGACAGCTTTATCCAAGCTCCTCTTAAACAACGCATGAGGTGGCTCGCTCACTCATTATTATAAGAGTATGACGCATTTACTGCTTGCTAATGAACTGTTGCTTTTAGCTATGGCTTCTCTTACTGCTGAAATCTTGCGGGATTTGTTTCCATTAAAATTATTTCATTTATAACGTTTCCCAATACTTTGAGGTGAAATGTTTACAATGGTTGATGGCTTGGTTGGGATAGTGAGATTAATCAGATATTAGGGAAATAGTTTTTTAGCTGTATTTGACATAATGATGAATGTGAACAGCTGTAAGTTTTGCATTGAAAACTATATTTTTCTGTGTCATGATTTCCAAAGCAGAGACATATGGCATACAACTGGGAACATAAATTTGTCAAAATTTACGAAATTTTCCCGAGTGATGAACGTGGGTTTCAGCAGTGATCAAGGAAGATTAATAGTAAGAGTTGTGGTTGCTTTGATCTAGATCTAGTGCTGGGCATAACGCATATCAACCTATAAAAGGTTATTATGACAACTACAACAGCTTACTGACCAACCAGAAAGAATACTTTAATGCTGAACATAGTCCAGTACAAAAGTATACTCTCAGTGTACATACACCCAGAAACGGGTGCATCTCTTGGTATATATATATATCGCGAGTGTTGGTGTATACAAAACAAGAATCTATTTTGATGGAAACTGCAGACTTTCAGGTGCAAATAATAAAAGATAATAGCTATCGTGACGGTAATAAAAGAACGCGTTAAATGTAATATATATGTATGTTTGAACAATATGCTGGAAGGTATGGGTTATGAGTCAATATGTCCAAAGCTCACATGTTAAATTCTTTGACTCTTCTTTGAAAAGCAATTTGTAATCTATCAAAGAGACAAAAAATAATGACAAGATTTAGTGTGTTGAATAAACACTATATGTTTAGGAGTACGATTAGGGAAGGGAACTATCAGGAGAAATTGCCAAGCCATTACGACTATATAGCAATGAGAACTAGAATTAATTTTCCTCAAAAGCAATCTGAGACTTGAATAAAGGTTCCACAGAAGCAACTTATAAATATATAAATATTTTAAATTTGTTTAATTCAAAACCTGCAAGAACCGATACAAAGTGTAGCGGTAAGAGGATGCCAAGTAAGTTGTAGGGATGTGTAAGATGGTGACCCACTCCCTTTCTGTGTTCCATGCTCCGCCAAGGTTGGAGAGGTAAATATACCAGCCCCCACATATTGTCCTCCCACCCCAACAGTGTACCTAACCCCACTGCCATCCCCTTCACGATGTGTTCTCCCTCCTACTCTTTCCCAACACGATATATACCAGCACATAGCTCTCCCACCCCAATCATTCAGTGTTCAAATACCTGACAAGTTCCCAAATATGGTGTTTCCTGCTCCTCGACCATCTCCTTCCCCACCAGCGCATTAGTCGTCCTCTCACGCGGTCCCACCTCGTCTCCATATGTGTGCCTGTCCCCAGCGTATAGTCGTCGACTACAAGCATCAATAGTCCCACTTGTATTAGAGACGCGAGCCTCCTTTGAGATCATTGACTGCTTTAATACATCAGTTCACAAGTATATTATCAAAATATATTTCGTCCATGATGATTGAAGGGCAGCGAGCGTCCTTAAGGGTGTGTGGAGGCGTAAGCTCAGCAGGTGGACACCAGGGGTGTCTGGTTGATGACCACTGTAGGACCCGTCACAGGGTGGATACCAAGGGTGTCCGGTTGATGACCACTGTAGGACCCGTCACAGGGTGGACACCAAGGATGTCCGGTTGATGACCACTGTAGGACCCGTCACAGGGTGGACACCAAGGATGTCCGGTTGATGACCACTGTAGGACCCGTCACAGGGTGGACACCAAGGATGTCCGGTTAATGACCACTGTAGGACCCGTCACAGGGTGTACACCACGGGTGTCCGGTTGATGACCACTGTAGGACCCGTCACCTGCTCCGGACAGTGTCAACCAGTATAACAAAGTACTGGCATTTTTCTCCGTAATGAGACAATCTCCATTTTCTTCGGGATTTATACTACATTACGCTACTATGAGTTGTGTGCGTTCAAACAGTAATCACACTAACGGGACTGCATCAGTGAGAAACTGTATCACGACTCCTTCGGATTTAACAGTTGTGTGTGTAGTAATGAAGTAGTTAAACGAAGTCCCCTGATAGTCCCCTGTGTCGGTGATAGCCCCCTGTGTCGGTGATAGCCCCCTGTGTCGGTGATAGTCCCCTGTGTCGGTGATAGCCCCCTGTGTCGGTGATAGCCCCCTGTGTCGGTGATAGTCCCCTGTGTCGGTGATAGCCCCCGGTGTCGGTGATAGCCCCCTGTGTTGGTGATAGCCCCCTGTGTCGGTGATAGCCCCCTGTGTCGGTGATAGCCCATTGTGTCGGTGATAGTCCACTGTGTCGGTGATAGTCCCCCTTTGTCGGTGATAGCCCCCTGTGTTGGTGATAGCCCCCGGTGTCGGTGATAGCCCCCTGTGTCGGTGATAGCCCCCTGTGTCGGTGATAGTCCCCTGTGTCGGTGATAGCCCCCGGTGTCGGTGATAGCCCCCTGTGTTGGTGATAGCCCCCTGTGTCGGTGATAGCCCCCTGTGTCGGTGATAG
>NC_091176.1:20767887-20790250 GCF_040958095.1 Procambarus clarkii
TATTATTGTTCTTCTGCTCCTTATATCTTGTGTCCCATGTTTATTATCTCCTCAGTCATATAAGCAAAAAAAGAGGTGGAAGGAACCCTCAATCTATGTAAACGTGCATATGTTGTGTGTGTATATATATATATATATATATATATATATATATATATATATGTTGTACATGTTGTACCTATAGTAGCCAGAACGTCGTACTCGGCCTACTATGCAAGGCCCGATTTGCCTAATATGCCAAGTTTTCCTGATTTTTTTTCCTTTTTTTCTTATTAAATGATAAATTTATCCATTTCATTATGTATGAGTTTATTTTTTTTTTGAGTTAAAACTAACGGAGATATATGTCCCAACCTAACCTATCCATCCTAACCTAACCTAACCTAAACTAACATAACTAAATCAATAATTTATGTTCTTAATATAATATACCAAATATATTTTAAATAAGCTTATTGGAAACAATTTATTATTAATAGAAAAAAAATCACTCGGGTTATTAGGCAAATCGAGTCTTGCATAGTAGGCGGAGAAGTGCATTCTGGCTACTAGGTACGACATATATATATATATATATATATATATATATATATATATATATATATATATATATATATATATTTATATATATATATATATATATATATATTATATATATATATATATATATATATATATATATATATATATATATATATATATATATATATATATATAAATATATAAATACACATATATTTAATATATATATTTCTTGATATTCAGAAATTTTATTACATTTGGCTGTCAGTCTCCTGTACACGGCAGCTTGACAGTATGTGATACCGGCAACAAATACTAACAAAGTAACACAACTTCAAAATCAATTGTTGGATATCTAAGGTGAACCTTAAGTGTCACTGAGCATAAAGATCTTAACATCCTCTTGCTAATTATTTGCACACAATTTAACTTCTGGTGAATTTTCAAGGTGAATTTCAAATTTCATTAGAGGCTGTAATGGAAGTTTAAAGAAAATCTTATTTGGTGTTCATTAACCCAGTGTCAGACTATTTACATTCATGTGATAATTTATATCTAATAAAACACCCTAAAAACTAGCGAACAATTAATAAATTGTGAAAAATCTAGTAGCTACTATTCAGTTAAGATTTTCATCGTCATACACTGTCAAACATTATGAACAGTGCCCCCACCCTTTCCCCTAACGACGGAAGGAGTGGACAGCAACTATTCATAACACTTGTCATTGTTTGGTATTTAAAAAGGTCAGGCAGTCCTGGCGTGGTATCAAAGTCACGTTTCTCCAGCTACTAATTCAAAATTTAACATGGTATAAGTTAAACGTAAGATTCACTGTAGGGAACTGCTTCTCCAGTATTTGCAATATAATTACGCGCTTTTTTCAGTCTATAAAAGCCAGCTTTAGAGAAGTCTTCATGAAAATTATATTGTGGTAGTGAAAGAGTTACTCACCTGTTGAGCGTAAATAATAAATATATCTAAATATGACTGCCTCATGATTCAATGTTGATAATACGTTAAGGATACTTGGAATTAACTAGTGCGAGTATTTATTAACTTACTCGTTTACTGTCGACTGTTGATACCATTTATGTGGAGATATACTATGGTTTAAATTGTCTGTGGTAGACTCTTTGATAAACTATATAAAGGAATCTGTTATTTGGCAAACACTAATCATAAGATTTATCCATTAACTCTTACGCCTTCATATTTTGCACCGACCACAGGAAGTTCTCTTTGCCTTTTTCTCCAGACTACCTCTATGAAACTCTTCTGTCCTTACTCAACCGACTATAAAAACCCTGTACACCATTCACTGACCATAGAACGGCCCCTGAATACCCATCACTGATCATAGAACAACCAATTTACACTCGCCCTCGTATCACAGAACATCTCTCTTGCACTTGCAATGGTAACAAATAAAACAGCAAAATAATCGACAAAAGAGCAAATCCCTAACACTTACCGACCACAGGACTATCCCCTCACTCCCCATGCACTTATCTCCCTCTCATGCATGCATGTGTATTTTCGTTTGAGCTGCTTACTTTATTTTTTAAGTAATAATTCAGCAATTTCCATTGTCCTGAGAATAGGTTGAATTTGATTATTGAATGTAATATAGAAATACGCGAAGCAACAGCGTAGTATGCTCTGGCTTTACCAAAAGTTGCATTTTCAAGAATATAAGGTATTACGAGGAACAATTAATAATGTTTTTTTAAGGTTTTAGAGATTAATTACAACCTGAATGTGTTAAAAATTCTTATGAATATTTGTTTATTTATTTTAACTTTAATTCTAAATATGACCCAAAAAGTATAACAATCAGAACATATTTAAATATATATCAGAGGTAGACCTCTTTTGTACCTTATATACTTAAAACAGTATGAGCTTGTTCCTAGCAGTGGCTGAGGACCATGAAGCAGATTTTACAAATTAGTCTCATAATATTTGCTTAATATATTTAACAGAAAAAAGTATTTGTAACGTAGTTGAATTTTCATGAGGTCTAGTGAAAAATCACCAGGTTGATCCCAGTCACCGTTTCTTTTTTTATTTTATATATATTATTTCCAGGAAAGGGTAGATTTATTTGTCGAGATATGTTTTCAAAGCTGATACTAAGAGAACATTTTTATTTCACACTCTTAAGCTTAACCTAAGAATTAGCGCAATATCATGTTACTAAAAATATGCATCTCTCGGCGAATCCAATATCTATCCCTGATAAAAAAAAAACGGGTGTAAAGAGGATTATCTTGGGGCAACAAGGCAGATGGTGGCACAGGTGTTGATCCCACCCCTTCCAGGTTTGCCGGACCCTCCCGTGGACGTGCAGGTGGAGCCAGGCCCTCAAGACGGATCACTTCTCGTCACTTGGCTACCTGTCACCATCAACAGCACCGGCGGCACTTCCAACGGCGCTCCCGTCACCGGATACGCTGTCTATGCCGACGGCAAGAAGGTCACCGAGGTTGAGAGTCCCACAGGTGAGTCTTTCTGCCATTTGGTGAGAGATACTGATTATTTTTATTAACTTGGATAGGTGTGTGATTGTTTGGAGGTTTGTTGGTATATTTGGATGTGGGCGGGTTTTCCGGTCTGTGGTAAGATTGGGCTGTATATAGGCGGGTTTGGATATGTGTGGGTGTTTTTGGATGTTTATGGCCTGTTTAAGTTTCATGTTTGTGTGTGTGTGAGCGCTATGAGGTGTAATTTAGGCATAGTTGGGCGTGTTTGTAAGTTTGTGAGTCCGTTTCGATGTTGAAGTGTTTGGGTATTCGTACTAGATGCACTCACATGCATGTATTTGTTGGACAGAGTTTCCAAACATTATGATGAACCACAAACCTCAGATGGCTTGAATGAATGTGAAGTTTATGTTTAGGAAACAGTAAACAATTTATTACACATGATTTAAATTCATTAATCTTATCATCAATGCTGTTTTCTCTGCTCATTGAGTCTTTGTTCACTCTATAGTAAGTTAGTAATTACAAATACCCTCGAGCTTTTATGTTTATACACAGCGCAATACATAGTCATTATTAGTTTACCCATATGTTCATGAATGACATCTTGTTCTGTATTTCCTACCCTCTTCATTGCTTCCAATCATATTCATTGACCTCCTCTGTAACCATCCATTCCTTCTACCCCCACCATCTGATTTAACTGGGATACGTTACGCGGACATTTGATACGCATTGCTACACGAAATATAAAATTGGGTAAGCTCTTTTTTCATGGCATACAAATTCCCCCTCAAAAGCACATCCGAGCATCACACGAAAGACGTTGGTGCGTACACCTTGTCAACCATTCATAATCCTTATTCGTAGAAGGATACGAACAAGCTTTGGGACGTCACGAGGCTCCTGCCAATCGATCTGATTGGATTTTCCTATTGCTTGAACTGATATGGGATAAATAAGACGTGAAAAATTGCAGCGTGCAAGGTTCCAGCCGGTTTAGTTCTTACTGCTGTGGATGCGCAAGCTGGATAGCTTATTATCGATGAGATCTCATTACTCGGAGAGAATATTTCTGTCGGCATACTAGCCTTTGATCTGGACTTCAAACGGATGCATTTCTCCGTAAGTATTTTTTAATAAATATTTGAAAAATGATACATATTTTCCTGTACTTTATTTTCTGCTTCAAGGGGCTATAATAAATAAATACGCATGTATCATTGGCTATATATTATTTGCCACCAAACGTACTGATGTACATGTCTTTTTTAGGTTCACTTTCTCTTATTGCTGAATCAGTCTTGCACGCCTGGTAGACCTGGAAGAGCCGTCTCAAATTCTGGATCCTACAAAGTGGATAAAAAAAAAGTGAATTTGTTTGTAGCTTTACAAACAAATCAAAGATTTTAGGATTGTTCGTTAATATTTGATGAAAAATTAAATCACAATCGTTATTCTAACATCAATTTTGTTTTTCGTTGCTATTGATGTGTGTCTGAGATCGCTGTAAATAAAACTGTATTCTCGCATAATATTAATGTGGTGCTGAATTCCGTAAAATTCTCACTGCCATTATCCAGCGTGGCTTATAATAGGCACACTCGCTGACCTTGCTTGACCATTCTCCAGATTTTACTAGACCCTACTGTAGTCCTTGCCTAACCTTCGGGCAGACCCTGCTAGGCCTTCTAGCAGACCTCACTAGACATTATGTATACCTTGCAAGGCCTTATTATTAATATTAATTATTATTTACTATTATTTATTATTAATAATAATTTATATTTATTATTATTAATATTAATAAAGCAGACACGCTGCATTACTACCTTCATAATCATTATAAGAATCATAAAATGTTTTATATTACTCCCTCAGGTGACCACGCCCTAATTGACCTGACGAAGATACCAGGTTCGAGCCCAAGCAGGTGACGGTGCGGACTAAGAGCAGGGACAGTGTATCTGGTGACTCTGTGCCCAGTCAGATACCCACCCACTTCGGCCGTGGGCGTGGCCGAGGCAAGGTGAGCTCCTATGTCCCGATTATTGTGACCGTGAAAGATTTTGCAGCTTTTGTCACTGGATGATGAGTTTCTACTTCATCTGTAGCTTATTGATGGGTTTCTAATTTATCTGTATATTTTGAAAGCGTCTCTCTACTTCCTCTATATATTTGTAATGTCTCTACTTCCTCTGTATATTTTTCATGTGTGTACTTCCTCTGCAACCTGTGATAAGTCTACTTCCTCTGTTGCTTGTGATAAGTTTCTATTTTCTATGTACCTAAACAAACACACACACACACACACACACACACACACACACACACACACACACACACACACACACACACACACACACACACACACACACACACACACACACACACACACACACACACACACACACAGCACACTCATCGGTCCTGGAACCAATTAAATTTCTAATATACGTAAATGACATGTCAACAGGAGTCGAGTTTCATTGTAGATGTTAGCGGACCTCGCGAAATTAATGAAAGGAATTATGACGGATTCCTGTCTCAGAATAAGTAGAGGAAACAAAAACAAAATTACACGAAAATACACCAAATATTTTATATACTAATGCCCTATATAACAAAAATGTAACTGATAAATACATAAAAAAAATATGAATTACAAACTGCATGGAGTAGTGGTTAACACACTCGGCCCCTTAAAGTCAGGACCTCTGTTCGAATCTTGGAAGGAGAAGAGCGATTGGTCACCCAATCCGTCCCTCCATTCGGCCCAGTGCACCCAACAGTAATTGGATACGTAGGTGTTGAAAGATTGCTGGGGCGTGATCTGCGATTAGCATGGCGCAGGGTAACCTAACCCGATATCACTAATACAATATGTATCAATTTAGATTAGGTTATATAATTTTTTTAGAACCAAGAAGTCCGAGATCTTCTTTACCGAGATTATAATGACCGGTGTATATATTTACACTGAGAATAAGACCTCAGGTCCCATGCTAAGGATACTAATAAATTACTTTGTATCAAGCACGTACTAGGAAGTATTAGGAAGTACTAGGAAGCCTCGGAAGAGCCTTTCACATGTCTTTAAACTATTTTACATAAATTAAAGTAAGACGACGTGAAGACAGCAACAGTGTGATGGTAATTAGAATATGTTCACAACGTTTATCCTGTATAATGCAAATACATAAAAATTATGTATAGAATGTTTGCAGCTAAATAGATTTTACCATGATTCTGTGTTAAGTAGGGAGAGACAGTGAGGAAAGAACCTTCAGCTTCTCTTTACCTCGTATATCCAACCAATACTAGTATCTTAACTAGGAATTTTAGTTGAACTGTTTCAATAAATATTAGTAGAGACCAATATGTCTCTTAATATGGGAGTCCGCTAAGTCTCAACCTGCTATTCTGTCATTATTAGCAGTCAGACACAGACAAACGCAGCTTCATCTCTCCCTTCCCTCTCTCTCTCCCATTCTTCCTCTCTCTCTCTCCCATTCTTCCTCTCTCTCTCTCTCTCTCCCTCTCTCACTCTCTCACACCCTTCCCCCCCTCCGCCTTCCAATTATTCCTTTTGCGCTTCTGCACGAAACTATTATACACCTGTTTTATATATATATATATATATATATATATATATATATATATATATATATATATATATATATATATATATATATATATATATATATATATATATATATATATATATATATATATGTATGCAATAGGAATAAAACTAGTTACAAATTCTTGATATGTTGTGTTAACCATTATTTTATTTTATGCACTGTGCATATTTTGTTTATTGGTTTCCTAGAATCCCTTATATAATTTGCGTATTTATGTCTGTTTCTAATTAAGTTCCTCTTTGATGTAATGCATTAATTTTTAATTGCATGAGTTTTATAAATCACCCCAGCTTACTTTTAGTTTTTTGGTTTATTTAGCCTCATTCCCCTCCCCTCCCTCATCTCAACAGTTGCAGAAGATGATGAAATGTTGAACTCAGACATGGATCGCCCCTCCGAGTTGTCAGATATTGCTGAAGAGAGTGAAACTGAGTTGTCTGAAGAGGTAACTAGACGCCTGTGATAGCACCATCGCTTCTTCTTCTCCTATACGCAATTGTATTTGATTGGTTGTCTGAATGTAGCCAGGTTTCTCATTTAGTTTTATATTTTTTTAGTTATAAAGGACATCACATGAAGTCTGTCTGTATATGATTTAAATTAATTAATTTGTACATTTAGTGAAGTATTAACCACTGGGCCTCATTTATGATTCCTTGAGTGTACAATATGTCAATTAAGCCAGCTCGTCAACTTTTAAAGCAAGGTATTACGAAATCCAGTGTATATGACTGTCTCATTTAAATTATTTTATTTTGTAATGGTTTTAACGTTCAAGTTAGAACTAATTCAAAATGTGCTCTTTACTTGTCACACATATTTATCACGGTCCTAGAACACATCTTGTATTTAAACTCACCAGAGAAATTTTATGTTGGCTTATCCAGAGTTGACGAGTAAAAAAAAAAAATATTTCTACCATTTGCTTGAGCCTCATGAAAATATATAATATAATCTTAGAAAGTTATATGTAAGACAGCTTATTGAGAGTACAGATATTTTGTTTTTACAGACAAGCTTTCCTGTGTGACCTGCTGGCGAGGGTCGAGTCATTTTCGTGGGGACCTGTAGATCAATATCGAGAGTTGGGAGGTGCTGGCTGGGCGGGGTTGGGGTGGGGGAAGATCCTGGGACGTGAGGCATGGCGCTGGCGGGGAGGGGCATGGGGGAGCACGGTGAGGGCGTACAGGGGGTAGGACACACCAGGTGTAAGACTCGGCCGGCAGTGGCTGCGAGGGCCTCGGCCTGACTGCTGTTTTAAGATCAGTTCTCTTATCTTGACAGGACATGCATGCCGATGGCCATAAACCAGGCCCGCAACATGGCCTGCCTGGGCCACACCACGGTCCCGTTGGCCCACACCACGGCCCGCCTGGCCCTCACGCTAGTGGCCCTGGGACTCTACGTGATAGATTATTGGGGCGTCGTGGAGCCCCAGCTCCAGGTGTTCGAACTGATCATTTGGGTCAGACCATCTTGGACCACGAAGATAACCTCAGCGACAAGGAGATCTACCCGGGCCACCAACAGGGGCAACAGGGCCCCCACGCCCCCATCCCGGCCATAGGTGAGTGTTGCCACGCCCTCTGAGTCCACCCCGACCACCTGCGGCCACGGGAGGAGTGGTAGCAAAGCCGCATGTGATGGCGCGGGCGGCAGGTGCTAAGAATGTCTGGCTCACCACACTGCTGCTGCTGGCGATGCTTCCACACCGTAAACATTGTTCTGCTTGCTTCACTCTCTTTTTACTCATGCTAATAAATCTCATTAGATTGAAAAATTCTTGTATCTATAGAGCTATAGGAAAATTCATGAATAACCTAAATAATATAATGAATAATAAGTATAATTTGGAATTAACTTTATTCAATATATGAGGTACCGTAAATAAACTGAGGTTTCATTTCATATTTAAGGTTCCGTATCTATAGATAATAGTTTTCATTGGGCAAGATGAATAAGATTCGCGTTTTCTCTCCCTCAACCTCCCTCCCTCACTGGCTCTTGGCAGGCCCCACAAGGAGTGGTTTGGCCAGACTCTCAAACTCTTTGTTCAATACCATAGGGCAGTTAAAAGGTAAAGAACGCACATGCTCCTTCATAACATAATGGAAATTGTACATAGTTTGAATGGATACCCCCAAGCAATCCTTAGACTCTGTAGGAGAGACTTTAGACGTCGTAAGTCTTCTTTTTAGCCGTCTTATGTAGTGAGTTTCAGACTTTTTTAAGTGTAGTCTTGGTGAATAGTGTTTTACAGTATGTGGCTCTCCTTTTGTATTAACGAGAGCCTTCAGATATATCCATGTTTCAGTAGTGTACATAATTTTGAGAGTATCTGAGTAGAATTTTTCCGATTATAATCTCTTTGAGGACAGATTAAAGTAAGACAGTTCGATGTCATGTTTGTATGAAAGCCTAAGATGAGTCAACGGTTCCCATCCTCCATGTTTGTCAAATTTGAGCGAACATTTTGGACCGGAAGCGGTCTTGATTTCTTCCAATATTTTTGGGTAAAATGTTTTCGCTTTAAAATACGTGACGGAGGCAGATGTATTCCTCCTCGTCCACTTTACACTCGCTATATCACTTTTTGCACATCACTTATCATTTTTTTGCACATAACTTATCTTTCTTTTTGCATAGCACTTTATCACTTGATAAAGACACGCTTTACCACCCGGCTTTCCTCGCCACCATGTTGTACAACAATTTTGTTTAATCGTATATTTTTAAACACGTTACACTGACTTAGCTACTTCACTCTGCTTAATCACTGAGTATATAAAAGCATTAAAAGTGTTATGCTATGCGAAATCCTCTCACCTGTGCATGTCTTTGAATCAGATGTCATTATGTCGACGGTGATGGACAGTGAGAGAATGATACACGGTGAATTTGTGTTTAAATATATATAATTACAGCACGTATGGATATATGTGTGGCTGTGTGCACGAGCTGTTGTATGTATGGGTGTATGAATACAGGCACGTGGCTACTTGGCCTCTGTGGGGACCAGGGTTTACAATATGAGGCTGGGAAAAGATAGGCAGAAATATCCTTTAGCTAAGAGTAACATAAAATCTGTACAATGCACAATTTACCTTCAGCCTTCCTCATTCTCCTCCACTCTGCCACTTGGACTGGACGGTAGGGCTACAGTCTCGCTTCTTGCAGGTCGGTGCTCAATTCCCGACCGTTCAAGTGACTGGGCATCATTCCTCATACACACACACACGCACACACACACACACACACACACACACACACACACACACACACACACACACACCACACACACACCACACACACACACACACACACACACACACACACACACACACACACACAACACACACACACACACACACTGAAGCCCACATAAAAATAATAACATCGGCGTATGCGAGGCTGGCCAACATCAGAACTGCCTTCAGAAACCTGTGTAAGGAATCCTTCAGAACTTGTATACAACATATGTAAGGCCAATCCTGGAGTATGCGGCCCCAGCATGGAGCCCGAACCTTGTCAAGCACAAGATGAAGCTGGAAAAAAGTTCAGAGGTATGCCATGAGGATAGTCCCAGAAGTAAGAGGCATGAGTTGCGAGGAAAGGCTACGGGAAATGCACCTCACGACACTGGAAGACAGAAGAGTAAGGGGAAACATAATCACTACCTACAAAATTCTCAGAGGAATAGACAAGGTAGATAAGGATAAATTGTTTAACACGGGGGGTACGCGAACAAGAGGATACAGGTGAAGACTTAGTACCCAAATGAGCCACATGGACATTAGAAAGAATTTTTTCAGTGTCAGAGTAGTTAACAAATGGAATGCAGTAGGCAGTTATGTGGTGGAGGCTGACTCCATTCTCGGATTCAAATGTAGATGTGATAAAGCCCAGTAGGCTTAGGAATCTGTACACCAGTTTATTGACAGTTGAGAGGCAGGACCAAAGAGTCAGAGCTAAACCCCCGCAAGCACAACTGGGTGAGTACAACTACGTGAGTACATTCTCTCTCATTCATTCACACACATACACGCAAATATACATACACACAACAATTTACAGACATATCACCATACACCGCTAACAAAATATACAGTACTATTATATATTCATATGGCGTTCACATATACATGCATATAGTAATATACATATTAAAATTATATATAAGAACTTTTACTATGGACTAATTGCTAACTGAAATCAATAAACGTTTGATTCATGAGTTAAGAGTAGACAACACATTGTTTGTAGAGAATTGCACCGAGTAGTGTAGAGGTCAAGATGTCATTTACCCTTGGCTCTGTTGTACATATCTTCACGGCCCTCTACATACTTTAGAGCATTAAGGTTTAGCTAATGTACTGTATGTTTTTCTATACATTTCATATAAATAAAATATTATACTTTCATGTTTTGATAATTTATTTATATTCTTTGATACTTATTAATATATTTGTAGTTTATGATATATAATTTATTCTTTTTTCTTATATATCTTTATAACTATATATTTTTGGATTTGAGGATTTTGGTTTCATCATAATTTACATTTTATTTAACAGATTACTATATTTATATAGAAATATATCATTATATTTTATAATTCTAGATATAATTTTATTAAATCAATAATTGTAATTCTTGTTGTTGGTGGATACTGTTGTTTTATGTTTTCTACTCCCTTCTTTTAATTTAAACTGAAATACTTTATTCATAAATGTATGCGCATTTATGAATATAGATAGGATCTGTTTTATTTTTTTCTGCTCCGAGTTTTCTGTTTATTTCAGTTAGATATAGAATATTCTAACTAATAATCCTTCAGTTATAGGAGTAACTTAGGCACAGGAAACCCCCGCACGAGGTCATATAGCCAGTGTCTGTTATAGATAATCAGCTGATCACGATCGTTGATGATTTTGATCTCTTAGTGACTGCTCTCACCGCAGCTGTTCCTTGTCCTTCCACATGGTCGTGATCAGTTGGAATTATTATATGTAGAAAATCCTAAATGCTGGAGTTTAGATTTTTTTAAACTTAAAAAGTGTCATCTGTTAGTCTCAGTATTCCTGTCTTGAGATATATTCTAAACTGGCTTCAGTAATCACAGCAGAGAATCTTGCTATACACATTCAGAGTCTGTCTTTTATAGCACTTTTTCATATTCTCTACAAGTTCTAAGTCTTAACTGTATCAATCTGTATTTTCAATCATTATATATTTTTTGAGTTTGACTTTACTTCCATGTTTGTCAGAGCCTGAACCATCTCTTTCCCCTACCAGGCAAAGGCGCCTCCCGTGTCAGACGTAAGTACCAACGCCTTCTACAAGACCAAAAAAAGGGTTACACAATTTTCTTTGGCTTTTCTCAATTTCTGTAGAATATTAATTTTGAGAATGGTTTTAGTTTCATGATATTCTTTTTGTTTGGTAGATTTTGGGTTCCTGAGGATTTGTGTTTGAGAGCTGACCTTTTGGACTGGCCTTATAGCCGTATTTATGGTTGTGAAAAATATAGAAACTAATGTTTGGGTCAAGGATTCCTTAGCTTCTACTTTGGTTGTTACTTGTATTTAACATTCTATCAACTTAAATATGCCGCTGGGCTCATTGTTGTAATTTCTACTGCTTTTAGTTTGTCTTGTTTGAGTATTAACAGAAATAAGTGCCTGAACAACTGGTTGCCATTCTTGGACTAAGGGTTTCAGAACATTTCTGTCTTGGGTTGAAGTCATACGAACCATGTTTCTGTCCTTTGTTTCAGAGACTCTGAGGTCCAGTTTTTGAAGATAAATTGCCGTAATGGATTACTGCATTTGATTTATGGTCTTTTAAATTAAGATATTTTGAATTGGCGTTTCGGAATTGAAGGCTGGGGATATATGGACTTGGCCCCTGATGGTCGAATGCCCTATTTCCAGATTTTATTTTTAACCTGTAGTTTTCAGGTTTTATTTCTGAAGTAAGGCTTTTTAGTAAAGTTTGAGGCCCTGATAGAATCCGCCGCTTTAAGCAAAAATTTCAGGCTGAGGTGAAATTATGTTTGCAAGGCAATAAATTAAAAAAATTAAAAGACGCGACGTCTAAGTTAAGACCAGAGATATCTGTTGTGCCTTTCTCCAAATTGGAAGTAAAATCCATCTCGAATTAATAATGAACTTATAGTTCATCAATCAGTAACGATATTCATAAATAATTAGTCACTTAAAATTGGCATAGTTAAAAAATTAAATACTTTTAATTCATTTACTCAAGGAAAAAGTTATTCAAATAGCCCAACACTGATCATTCTAATTATTATATTTATTATTAGTTTACAAAGCACATATATGAAGAAATGTGAAATTAGCGAGGATCGGTTGGATCTTAATATAAATATAAAAGCACATTACGCTTTAGTTTTGACGATAGATATAAGGAATTGGTCGACCTGTCAAACAACGAAGAACAAAAAAAAAATCCTTCAAAATAATTTATGAAGCTTGAGATACAGAAATGGAAAAAGCTGCTTCAATAATAATTGCTTGTCTGATGTATAATTGGGTACTTAAGGAAAGAATACCGCAAGTTCATCAGTTCGAGAAGCCTCACAGAGCAACTTTTAAACTTTCTGGAGTTCAAATAACACAATTTCGTCCGAATGAAAAGTTTGAGATTTGACCATTTTAATACCGAAGGTTGATTCCATTCAAGCACAATGACTTAATTGATATGGTAACGTCTTGTCGAACCTTTTTTTTCTCTGTGAAAAAGGAATGAAATTTGTTTTAAAGTTTCATCCACATTTCAGATTTACTATTATATTTTCCTTAGAATTACTACTAATACTGATGATAATACTAATTTCAACATATTTAATAGTAATTGATAATAATAATTGTAGATAATCGAAACATGTAGCAATTAAACTCAGTTACGTACTATTAAAACATTTCATCGGGTTCATTATTATTGAATGTGAAATGTGAAAGATTCTACACCTGGCTTACTGCATCATTTTGTAATTATTTAATCGAATCAGACATCTTGAAAAATAACCTTCCAATTTCAGAATAAGTTTCAGCAGTTCAAGCGAATGTTTCAAATAACATATCAACATATTGGTTGATCACTTTCAGTTGTGGAATGTCGACTTCAAATGTAGTCTTATGTAGTCTGTATTCCTCTGCTTTACTGTTTATAAGAACAAATAGCCATGAGAGCTGTTTATAACTGCAATCTTCCTTCGCTTAGAATCTTATATTGTGTTTGTGGTCTGCAGAAGGTATATACTTTGTTGGAAGACAGCAATTTGGTTTTAGTGAAGATATTCACCAAAATAAGATTAGTACTTTGTCGTAGGCCAATGAGCATTTTTAGAAAGATTTGAAGGTTTGATAGGAATGTACGCTTTTTGGAAGAGCAAAGCTTACGAATTAAACGCTTGCCAAATCAAAAGAACAGCCTATTACTGCACTGTGTGCAGTGCTGTGGTCTTTTCTTCCTTACTTATATAATAATTTGTATTGCATTTGGTTTCTGGTTCAGTCTCTTACTTTATCTGACCCTCTCATATTATTCTCTTTAAATAGTCGTTTTAGCTTCAATAATCCATTCTTAGTTCTGTAAGTTTCTTTTTCTCTTAAATAGTCTGCTCAGTAAAATAATTACACTGTTAGAAGCATTTGTTATGTTTAACGTTTTAGTTTGCTCGCTTAATATCTTCTCAACACCCGCATTGTTATTTATCTGCTTGTGACACACTTCCTCGTTTCCCTCCATGTGATGCCTCCGCCATGTTTTGACACACTAGAGAGAGGTCTCTCTCTCCCCTCAGTTCCTTTTTCCCCTCCATGTAATTGTTCTACAATGTTTTTCCAAACAACGGCAGATTTCACGCTCGACACCTCCCGGCTAAGACTTTGTTCTGTTAATCCACGTGTAACGCGTTGTCTTTCCTTCCCCACACTCTCAGAGTAATGTACCTGTATAGAACCATCCAACAGCATTTCTGAAATTGGCCAAGACAAGATTATTATAAGGTCAAAGGAAAACGTTAATTTATGGAAATGAGAAAACTAATTAATCTACACTTGAGATTTTGCATTTAGAAAGCTCAGTTTTTTGCAAGAACGTCTTAATCACCCAAGGCACGCTCCCGTTTTCGCCTTTTACGGAATATATATATATATATATATATATATATATATATATATATATATATATATATATATATATATATATATATATATATTCTCTCTACTACAATATGCACTGACATATTTCATTTAGTGCACTAGTAGATGGGTGCTTCACACACACTGGCAATTATATAGGTCACTGTCGATCTGCAGGTACACACATGAGTATCTCATGTGTGTACTCAGAACACCAGAGGTTGACTTGATGAACACTTCTGATAGGATAGCTCGAGACATCAGTAGTGTTGGTAAATGATAGAAAAGGAACAACTCATCCTCTAAAATGATAGTTCATATAGAAATCATACCTGTACAATTGATATTTTAAAGGTCATAAAAAATTATGCAATAACCAAATTTCACTTCCTCTAGATCAATGTTGTTATTTTAGATTTAACTACTCGGAACAAAACGTTCCAAGCAGCACGGGCTATAGTGGTCCCATCGTAATTACCTGGCACAGAAGATGTGCGCTCTAGGTCTAATACAATCATCCCTAGGCGAATTAATATTAATATTATGTATAATTTTATATATCTATGTCGTATATCTGACGCAGGAGAGTAATTTCAATCTAGTTCATACTTGAATCATTATGCTGATCGGCGACTTATAACAAAATTAGCAAAAAAATAATTAACTAATGTGGCTGAATGAAGCTCAGGGATAGGAAGGAAACACTGAAATTTTCATTTGATGAAACTCGTGTAACTGTTAATACTATTTCACCAGAAACATTAGGATAAGGGGTATAACTTCTGGGGTATATATTACTAATGACATCAACAAACACTGACCTTGATGGAGAATACTGGTGTCTCTGCACATTTGTTTAGCTTGTTCCATAGGTTTTCAATATTGTAAGCCTTCCCCTTGACATTGCACTAACTCACCGTGGAATGTCTTGATACCTGCCATCACACTACACAGTATGGTCGAAACCTTACCCATCCAGGTAGTCGTAGTTACCTTGGTAGTTTCCAGTGGTTTATGTGAGTGAAGCATCCACTAATCCGAGCTTCTCTACAGAGATAACCAAAGACAACGAGGGTCACGGTTCGCTAGAAGCTTTCAACGAAGAAGACTACGAAGTTGGGCCAGGTGGGCGAGGACGCTTCGACCCACGAGCCCCTCCTCCTAGGTCACACCAGGAGAGAGGTCGGCCCCCTCCCCCTCCGCACCAGCACCGACCTCTACCACGAGACGTGCGAGAACCCCGCGAGGGGCGCGACCCCCGTGACCCCCACTACCGAGAAGGGCGAGACCCTAGAGATCCTAGGGAGAGACGAGACCCCCATATGCGGGAGCCCCACCCCCCACCGCGAGATCCTCGCGACCCCCGCGACAGGTACGAAGGCGAGGGACGCCATCGAGGAGGAGAATACGGGCGTGAATACGGGCGTGGCGAGGGTCGTGGGCGTGCTGGCAGCGGACCAACCGGGGATCAGCACACCCGGATCTTCGTGGCACTGTTTGACTACGACCCACCCACGATGAGTCCAAACCCTGACGCGTGCGACGAGGAGCTGGGGTTCCGGGAGGGGCAGCTCATCAAGGTGTTCGGAGACAAGGACCCCGACGGCTTCTACTGGGGCGAGGCGGGGGGCCACTCAGGCTACGTCCCCTGCAACATGGTGTCTGAAGTGCAGGTTGGTGACTAAATCTTTTAAGTTATGAAGATATTGAGATTTGAATCTGTGCCTCTTTTAGAGGGAGGTGATGTATATCTTTATTTTCCTCTGAATAATAAAGATAATGTATACATAAAATTAAATTCTTACATCTTAAAAGTTTATTTTGCATTGAATTTAACTTCGGTAAAAAAGTCATTAGCTGTATAACAGTAGTAAGCATCCATCAGTGTCAGGAGACTGGAGTTGCAATCTGGTTGTCGGGTTGGAGTGGCCTCTCCAGGGTGCTAGGCCAAGGTAGGTTGATATAGGTGAGTCACCCACGCAGAAGGTTCCCCCTCTCCACGGCGCCGAAAGTCTCCAATGGAAAGGCAAACGCCAATGCTATTGGCTTCAGCGCCATCGCAGGAACTACCAAAATGAGGTTGAAGGCAACATCGAACTGCCCTTGGGGCTCCAGCTCCGGAGGTTTAACAACACTAGTTCTAATTAATATGTGCCATAAATAACATTAGACTGAATATCCAAACAGGTTCCGGAGCTTAGTTTTGAACCATAACCAATATTGTTTCATTCATTCAAACGAAATGTAACATATAATGTCCTTAGTGATTTATTATCCACAATAAAGTGACTGAGACACATTTCCACAAATTTCAGTACAAAAATTTAGGAAGACTTGCATAACATTTCTTGCCTTAACAGTAAAGGACTTCCTGATGTCCATGTTACTGGAACGTTTTAATAATACCATCCACATGTGATTCAGATATATCCTGTTCCGAATGTCACACTCACCCAACTTGAATAAAAAAAATCCTCGTATTTTAGGTGTTTTCCTCTTCATATCTCATAATTTTCCAGCATTGTTTCTTTATTTAAATCATATAAATCAGCAGCACATATAAATGGGATTCTCTTTTCAGGCTCAACAAAAACAAAAATACCCTTATCACGTATTTAATTTTTGTTTTAAAGCTTCAAATCATTAATACCGTGAACGTTCCAAAGCAGGATTCCCAATGCAACGTTTCAGCAGTTTTTCTTGTCAGTATTAAGACCTGTTTCTGTTCTAGAGTTGGTTCCAGTGAGACTCTAGCTTTTATGACTCACTAGTAACATGCAATTCCTCATCATTCAGGTCGACGACGACCGGGTGGCACAGGAGCTCCTGAAGGAGTCAGAGACCGGAAGACGCCGACGGGATGGCTCAGTTGGACGCCGTGGCCACCAAGGAGACCGCTGGGGTGACATTTACGCCAACATGCCCATCCGCAAGATGATTGCCATGTACGATTATGACCCGCAGGAGCTCTCACCTAACGTGGACTCAGAGGTAGGCGCTGTCGTTGGGTCGGCCACCTATACTCGTCTGATTCGTAGTCGTTTTGTTTGCAGATTTGGATATTAACTTTAATCAGGGTTTCCGTTGGAAATTATTGTAACTAGTCATTGATGTTGCATTGCAATGTCCTTCTCGACAGTGGTATTTGCTCTCATTGCTAGCACTATGAGTATTGATAAATATATACATTAAATATTATCAGAATATTTTATCGGCGAAAGACACTGGTATTTCGTTACATAGTATACACGTGAGAGGAGCGAGAAAACTCGAACTCTAACTTATTCACCTTTGGTATCTTGGTGCACGACCATCTGTCGCTGAAGACCATTCTCATGTTCATCCACTGGGTCCTGAGTGCTCAGAAAAGGAAGTATACTGAGAATATTGTTTCATTAATGACAAGTTTTTCATAATAATGAGAATAATAATTCATAATAGATCATCATAATGTATAACATCATTATACATTATGATCAATTAAATGTACTGGCAGACACTACAAACTGAACATAAGTATCCAAATCTGCATCAAACCTGCAACATAATTTACATGCATATAAGTATTACAACCTAATGTTCATGCTTGCTATAAGATGACCGGCGGCTGACCTTGTTATCGTGAATAATATTTAACAAGTAATGAATTGTAGCAATTTAGGATCAGTATAATAATTAACAGAAACTTTTAGATTCAGATCTTTAATGCAGCTTGAAAAGCAGTTAGTCAATAATGCCTGAGTAACAATGTAGCTGTACCACTATATGTGTAAGTATAACGAATTCTACTTAGTAGAACAAACATTTCTCTCAACATGGACTTGTTAGAGTACAGCAGAGCTGAGGCTAAGAAGATATGACTCAATAGGAAGCACTCTGCACTGTGTTGTGTACAGTTGATGTAGCACCAGTGTTTGTGATTGTAGAATATGCAACAATGTATAAAACTGTTTCATACTAGCTTTGTATCCTCACTCTTTGTTCAGGGATGATGAGCACAATTTCACGTCAACCCGGCTTTCATAGTTTTATTTTAGCGTCAATGTAGAAGGGAAGGTATCAGAAATTTGAATGTTGAGCGATTTATTGAATGCCTTAGAAACTATATAATAATAATAATAATATCAAACCCTTTCCTAGTATCAAGAAGGTATATCTCTTCAACTGTGCTCTTTTTTTCACTTGCTTGTATTCAATATATTTACAAAACTGTTAGTGTTGCGCCTCCTATGTTCAGCCCTATAGGCGGCCGAATTCATACGTGGTGGTAGGACGAAAGTCTACATTTTTTTTGCTTCCTCCGTATCTTTGCTTCAGCACCAATCATGGTTACTGCTATTGCACCAACTTTCTCCTCTTAACAAGGCTTTCTATCTAGTTGTCTTTTAAGGCACTGTATGCGATGTCCGGACTATACCTAATCTGTCTGTTCTCTTTATCCCACTGTAGTGTTGGGAAGTGTGACAGTAGGGTTTAGCAGAATGTCGGTGTATAATGGGAAGAGTCAAATTGGTGGTAAGAAAACACTCACACACACACACACACACACACACACACACACACACACACACACACACACACACACACACACACACACCACACACACACACACACACACACACACACACACACACACACACACACACACACACACACTCACTCACACAAACACAGATATGGTGAGTACACAAACAAAACACACACCTACACACACACACACACAGTCTAAGGAGATGGGGGGCGGGTCATTTAGGGCTGTTCTTCAGGTTCGAGAAGAGAAATGATGATGACCTGAACAAACAGATTGGAAATTTGTTGTCATTACAAAAGTACACACTTCTTATTCCTGTTGCAGCGAGCATGATTAGAATGAATGGTTAGTGTGACTCTGACTCGAGGATCAGGATGATCTTATTAACACAGTGAATAAGAGGAAGTAAAGGGGTTTCATAAATAAATAATAACGACGCTTATTTATTGCAGAGCAAGAAAATATGCAAGTGCCGGAGAAGTAATACAAAACAAAAATGAATTGTAAATTTTGTTTAAGTTCAGAAGCGTTATTAGTGGTAGAAAACATGAAGTTTTCAAGAAAATGTTTTAGGTAGATTAGGTATTGAGTGCTGGAAGAGGAGAGATGTGGTGGAGTGTGAACGAAGCGTCAGGAAGCGTGTGTGGGTCACATATGCATCACACGTTCGTCACGAAATAGAGACAAAGGCCTTCATGTGCTGAGAATAGAATAACTTTGGAACTTTGTGGACCCTGTGATAGGGTTTTTCTTTAAAACAAAAACTAAATAAAAAATAAATACCAGTAATAATCAAAATAATTGTTAACTAATCTAATGGACTTTTTGCTACTTTATCATATCATCTATATTAGGTCATGCTCTAGAAACTAAATATCGCTGACGTCACACACGGATATAAGTTTAAAAAAAAGTCAATAAAGTGTGTCTGGGATGTAGGTGAACTTTGTTATTAACTTTACCCCTGAGGCTATTATTTGGTCAAAATGAGCGATGTATCGACAATTGGCTCTTGGAAAATACTGGGACAATGCCAAACCCGCATTCATTGTGTCGTTGGTGAGGACTGAAGACATGTAGGCGACATTGTAGTCGTGCAAGCCACATTGTGGAAGTCATCAGACAAGGACAATCATGTACTCGAAAATACACATCCAATTCTGGAAGGCAAGAGACGTAATCCGCCAGTCTGATTAAAAGCAAAGCTAAAATAATGAAATTTAAAAATCAAAACGTACTGTCCTGATCGCCACCTGCAAACACACTTGAATTATGATTTACTTGTCCATGTCTAACAATGTAACCCGTTAAGTGCTGCAATACTTTTACTATTTGCCCAAGTGGTTCTGCCTCTCGAGAAGAAGACTGTGTAGATTCATGATTTATCTACACTATTTTAGACATAGCTTTTCAGTTTTTATAGACTGATAGTTAGTATCAAGAAGAAAATGGAGAAGGAAAAATGTTTCAGGGAATTAATAACTTTTAGTTTCATCAAGTTAATAAAGCCTATATAAGAATAAATATAAAACATATAAATAAATGTGTGTATATATATATATATATATATATATATATATATATATATATATATATATATATGCGAACAAGCCTGAATGGTCCCCAGGACAATATGCAACTGAAAACTCACACCCCAGAAGTGACTCGAACCCATACTCCCAGGAGCAACGCAACTGGTATGTACAAGACGCCTTAATCCACTTGACCATCACGACCGGACATAATGAGGTGATAGCCGAGGCTATTTGAACCACCCCACCGCCGGCACTCGGATAGTAATCTTGGGCATAGCATTTTACCAAATCACCTCATTCTTTGGGGCACACGTGAGGAACACAAATGCGAACAATCGCATTGTTCGCATTTGTGTTCCTCACGTGTGCCCCAAAGAATGAGGTGATTTGGTAAAATGCTATGCCCAAGATTACTATCCGAGTGCCGGCGGTGGGGTGGTTCAAATAGCCTCGGCTATCACCTCATTATGTCCGGTCGTGATGGTCAAGTGGATTAAGGCGTCTTGTACATACCAGTTGCGTTGCTCCTGGGAGTATGGGTTCGAGTCACTTCTGGGGTGTGAGTTTTCAGTTATATATATATATATATATATATATATATATAATATATATATATATATATATAATATATATATATATATATGTATATATATATATATATATATACATATATATATATTTATATATATATATGTCGTACCTAGTAGCCAGAACGCACTTCTCAGCCTACTATTCAAGGCCCGATTTGCCTAATAAGCCAAGTTTTCCTGAATTAATATATTTTCTCTAATTTTTTTCTTATGAAATGATAAAGCTACCCATTTCATTACGTATGAGGTGAATTTTTTTTATTGGAGTTAAAATTAACGTAGATATATGACCGAACCTAACCAACCCTACCTAACCTAACCTAACCTATCTTTATAGGTTAGGTTACGTTAGGTAGCCGAAAAAGTTAGGTTAGGTTAGGTTAGGTAGGTTAGGTAGACGAAAAACAATTAATTCATGAAAACTTGGCTTATTAGGCAAATCTGGCCTTGCATAGTAGGCATAGAAGTGCGTTCTGGCTACTAGGTACGACATATATATATATATATATATATATATATATATATATATATATATATATAATATATATGTCGTACCTAGTAGCCAGAACGCACTTCTCAGCCTACTATGCAAGGCCTGATTTGCCTAATAAGCCAAGTTTTCATGAATTAATGTTTTTTCGAGTACCTAACCTACCTAACCTAACCTAACCTAACTTTTTCTGCTACCAAACCGAACCTAACCTATAAAGATAGGTTAGGTTAGGTTAGGTAGAGTTGGTTAGGTTCGGTCATATATCTACGTTAATTTTAACTCCAATAAAAAAAAAATTACCTCATACATAATGAAATGGGTAGCTTTATCATTTCATAAGAAAAAAATTAGAGAAAATATATTAATTCATGAAAACTTGGCTTATTAGGCA
>NC_091176.1:20790750-20793250 GCF_040958095.1 Procambarus clarkii
TAATAGCTATCGTGACGGTAATAAAAGAACGCGTTAAATGTAATATATATGTATGTTTGAACAATATGCTGGAAGGTATGGGTTATGAGTCAATATGTCCAAAGCTCACATGTTAAATTCTTTGACTCTTCTTTGAAAAGCAATTTGTAATCTATCAAAGAGACAAAAAATAATGACAAGATTTAGTGTGTTGAATAAACACTATATGTTTAGGAGTACGATTAGGGAAGGGAACTATCAGGAGAAATTGCCAAGCCATTACGACTATATAGCAATGAGAACTAGAATTAATTTTCCTCAAAAGCAATCTGAGACTTGAATAAAGGTTCCACAGAAGCAACTTATAAATATATAAATATTTTAAATTTGTTTAATTCAAAACCTGCAAGAACCGATACAAAGTGTAGCGGTAAGAGGATGCCAAGTAAGTTGTAGGGATGTGTAAGATGGTGACCCACTCCCTTTCTGTGTTCCATGCTCCGCCAAGGTTGGAGAGGTAAATATACCAGCCCCCACATATTGTCCTCCCACCCCAACAGTGTACCTAACCCCACTGCCATCCCCTTCACGATGTGTTCTCCCTCCTACTCTTTCCCAACACGATATATACCAGCACATAGCTCTCCCACCCCAATCATTCAGTGTTCAAATACCTGACAAGTTCCCAAATATGGTGTTTCCTGCTCCTCGACCATCTCCTTCCCCACCAGCGCATTAGTCGTCCTCTCACGCGGTCCCACCTCGTCTCCATATGTGTGCCTGTCCCCAGCGTATAGTCGTCGACTACAAGCATCAATAGTCCCACTTGTATTAGAGACGCGAGCCTCCTTTGAGATCATTGACTGCTTTAATACATCAGTTCACAAGTATATTATCAAAATATATTTCGTCCATGATGATTGAAGGGCAGCGAGCGTCCTTAAGGGTGTGTGGAGGCGTAAGCTCAGCAGGTGGACACCAGGGGTGTCTGGTTGATGACCACTGTAGGACCCGTCACAGGGTGGATACCAAGGGTGTCCGGTTGATGACCACTGTAGGACCCGTCACAGGGTGGACACCAAGGATGTCCGGTTGATGACCACTGTAGGACCCGTCACAGGGTGGACACCAAGGATGTCCGGTTGATGACCACTGTAGGACCCGTCACAGGGTGGACACCAAGGATGTCCGGTTAATGACCACTGTAGGACCCGTCACAGGGTGTACACCACGGGTGTCCGGTTGATGACCACTGTAGGACCCGTCACCTGCTCCGGACAGTGTCAACCAGTATAACAAAGTACTGGCATTTTTCTCCGTAATGAGACAATCTCCATTTTCTTCGGGATTTATACTACATTACGCTACTATGAGTTGTGTGCGTTCAAACAGTAATCACACTAACGGGACTGCATCAGTGAGAAACTGTATCACGACTCCTTCGGATTTAACAGTTGTGTGTGTAGTAATGAAGTAGTTAAACGAAGTCCCCTGATAGTCCCCTGTGTCGGTGATAGCCCCCTGTGTCGGTGATAGCCCCCTGTGTCGGTGATAGTCCCCTGTGTCGGTGATAGCCCCCTGTGTCGGTGATAGCCCCCTGTGTCGGTGATAGTCCCCTGTGTCGGTGATAGCCCCCGGTGTCGGTGATAGCCCCCTGTGTTGGTGATAGCCCCCTGTGTCGGTGATAGCCCCCTGTGTCGGTGATAGCCCATTGTGTCGGTGATAGTCCACTGTGTCGGTGATAGTCCCCCTTTGTCGGTGATAGCCCCCTGTGTTGGTGATAGCCCCCGGTGTCGGTGATAGCCCCCTGTGTCGGTGATAGCCCCCTGTGTCGGTGATAGTCCCCTGTGTCGGTGATAGCCCCCGGTGTCGGTGATAGCCCCCTGTGTTGGTGATAGCCCCCTGTGTCGGTGATAGCCCCCTGTGTCGGTGATAGCCCATTGTGTCGGTGATAGTCCACTGTGTCGGTGATAGTCCCCCTGTGTCGGTGATAGCCCCCTGTGTTGGTGATAGCCCCCGGTGTCGGTGATAGCCCCCTGTGTCGGTGATAGCCCCCTGTGTCGGTGATAGTCCACTGTGTCGGTGATAGCCCCCTGTGTCGGTGATAGTCCACTGTGTCGGTGATAGTCCCCTGTGTCGGTGATAGTCCCCTGTGTCGGTGATAGTCCCCTGTGTCGGTGATAGCCCCCTGTGTCGGTGATAGCCCCCTGTGTCGGTGATAGTCCCCTGTGTTGGTGATAGCCCCCTGTGTTGGTGATAGCCCCCTGTGTCGGTGATAGTCCACTGTGTCGGTGATAGTCCCCTGTGTCGGTGATAGCCCCCTGTGTCGGTGATAGCCCCCTGTGTCGGTGATAGTCCCCTGTGTCGGTGATAGCCCCCGGTGTCGGTGATAGCCCCCTGTGTCGGTGATAGCCCCCTGTGTCGGTGATAGCCCCCTGTATCGGTGATAGTCAATGAGCAGGACCCTCCTCCTTCCCCCTCTCTCTCTCCCTCACTAGCCGCGTTACTCATCCATGTTCTC
>NC_091176.1:20795750-20878250 GCF_040958095.1 Procambarus clarkii
TACTCAAACATAGATGGGATTACGTTGAAGGCAAGTGAACATAGGGAAAAGATGGAGATGCAGATGCCGGAGTGAAAGGGAAGGTACTCCGCAGGAGAAGGGAGTACCTAAGCAACAGAAAACAGCAAGTCACTCTGAGAGGTGAGGTCTTGGAGTGGCGAGACGTCACCAGTGGAGTCCCTCAGGGATCAGTTCTTGGACATATACTGTTCCTGATATATGTAAACGATCTCCTAGAGGGAATAGACTCGATCCTCTCAATGTTTCCGGACGACGCAAAAATTATGAGAAGGATTAAAATGAAGGAAGATAGTATGAGGCTACAAGATGACCTAAACAATCTGAACGAATGGTCCAACAAATAGCTACTAAAGTTCAACCAAGCAAATGTAAGGAAATTAAATTGGGGGAGGAAATAGCAGGCCAGACACTGGATACAGAATGGGAGATGAAGTCCTTCACGAAACGAACAGAGAGAATAATCTAGGAGTTGATATCACGTCAAGCCTTCTCCCGAAGCCCAAATCAAAAGAATAACATCGGCGGCGTATGCGAGGCTGGCTAAATCAGAACTGCCTTCAGAAACTTGCGTAAGGAATCTTTCAGAACCTTGTATACCACGTATATATGACCAGTCCTGGAGTATGCGGCCCCAGCATGGAGCCCGTACTTTGTAAAGCTCAAGACGAAACTTGAAAAAGTTCAGAGGTATGCCACTAGGCTAGTCCCAGAACTAAGAAGCATGAGTTACGAGGAAAGGCTGAGGAAACTGCACCTCACGTCGCTGGAAGACAGAAGAGCTCGGGGAGACATGATCACCACATACAAGATCTTAGGGGAATTTACAAGTTAGACAAGGATGGATAATTTAACACGGGTGATGCACGCATAAGGTGACACAGGTGGAAGCTGAGTACCCAAATGAGTCACAAGGACGTTAGAAAGAACTTTTTCAGTGTCAGAGTAGTTAACAAGTGGAATGCATTAGGCAGTGATGTGGTGGAAGCTGACTCCATACACAGTTTCAAATGTAGATATGATGGAGCCCAGTAGGCTCAGGAACCTGTAAATCAGTTGATTGATGGTTGAGAGGCGGGACCAAAGAGCCAGAGCTCAACCCCCGCAAGCACAAATAGATGAGAACTCACACACACACAAGGGGCCTCGCGGTCGAGTGGACAGCGTTCTGAGGTCGTAGACCTAAGCTGGGACCGGGTTCGACTCCCGGGAGAGTAAAAAATAAATGGGCAGAGTTTCTTTCACCTGGTGCCCCTTGTTCACCTATCAGTAAACAGGTACCTGGATGTTAGACAGCTGTTAGGTGCTGTTTCCTGTGAATGTGTGCGAGTATTAGAGAGAAATATGTGTAGTAGACATAAAGAGGAAAAATAAATTGGTTAGAAAGGCGGGGTCCAAGAGCTAATATACCTTGGTTCTTCAGATACAAATAGTAAATACACATATTCTAGTGTGTGTATTTGCACATACTAGTACACACACGCAGAAACACAAGCTCAGGCAAATGGGCACACACTTGCGCACGAATATCCTCTCAAGACTAAGCCCGTGTGCACACTTATTATGAAAGAAAAACTCTCATGCGTCGACATTACACACACTAGACTCTGACAGCTTCTTAAGGCACCTCCCTTCTTACGAAAAATATTAATCAGCTTTTTTACTGATAGCTTTTAATCTCCTGATGTCACGAAATGTGCTAGACCAGTCTATTGCACCGTTGACCGTCCCTTTCATACACCTGCCATCTAAGATTCTTTCTTTGCATCCTCAATTATCATTTGTTTCTTACCTACTTATTTTCTAAATCAACTTCATACGCCCCTATTAGTTATGTGCTGTGAGGCTGTAATTGTATTATATTATTGTTCTTCTGCTCCTTATATCTTGTGTCCCATGTTTATTATCTCCTCAGTCATATAAGCAAAAAAAGAGGTGGAAGGAACCCTCAATCTATGTAAACGTGCATATGTTGTGTGTGTATATAATATATATATATATATATATATATATATATATGTTGTACATGTTGTACCTATAGTAGCCAGAACGTCGTACTCGGCCTACTATGCAAGGCCCGATTTGCCTAATATGCCAAGTTTTCCTGATTTTTTTTCCTTTTTTTCTTATTAAATGATAAATTTATCCATTTCATTATGTATGAGTTTATTTTTTTTTTGAGTTAAAACTAACGGAGATATATGTCCCAACCTAACCTATCCATCCTAACCTAACCTAACCTAAACTAACATAACTAAATCAATAATTTATGTTCTTAATATAATATACCAAATATATTTTAAATAAGCTTATTGGAAACAATTTATTATTAATAGAAAAAAAATCACTCGGGTTATTAGGCAAATCGAGTCTTGCATAGTAGGCGGAGAAGTGCATTCTGGCTACTAGGTACGACATATATATATATATATATATATATATATATATATATATATATATATATATATATATATTTATATATATATATATATATATATATATATATATATATATATATATATATATATATATATATATATATATATATATATATATATATATATATAAATATATAAATACACATATATTTAATATATTATTTCTTGATATTCAGAAATTTTATTACATTTGGCTGTCAGTCTCCTGTACACGGCAGCTTGACAGTATGTGATACCGGCAACAAATACTAACAAAGTAACACAACTTCAAAATCAATTGTTGGATATCTAAGGTGAACCTTAAGTGTCACTGAGCATAAAGATCTTAACATCCTCTTGCTAATTATTTGCACACAATTTAACTTCTGGTGAATTTTCAAGGTGAATTTCAAATTTCATTAGAGGCTGTAATGGAAGTTTAAAGAAAATCTTATTTGGTGTTCATTAACCCAGTGTCAGACTATTTACATTCATGTGATAATTTATATCTAATAAAACACCCTAAAAACTAGCGAACAATTAATAAATTGTGAAAAATCTAGTAGCTACTATTCAGTTAAGATTTTCATCGTCATACACTGTCAAACATTATGAACAGTGCCCCCACCCTTTCCCCTAACGACGGAAGGAGTGGACAGCAACTATTCATAACACTTGTCATTGTTTGGTATTTAAAAAGGTCAGGCAGTCCTGGCGTGGTATCAAAGTCACGTTTCTCCAGCTACTAATTCAAAATTTAACATGGTATAAGTTAAACGTAAGATTCACTGTAGGGAACTGCTTCTCCAGTATTTGCAATATAATTACGCGCTTTTTTCAGTCTATAAAAGCCAGCTTTAGAGAAGTCTTCATGAAAATTATATTGTGGTAGTGAAAGAGTTACTCACCTGTTGAGCGTAAATAATAAATATATCTAAATATGACTGCCTCATGATTCAATGTTGATAATACGTTAAGGATACTTGGAATTAACTAGTGCGAGTATTTATTAACTTACTCGTTTACTGTCGACTGTTGATACCATTTATGTGGAGATATACTATGGTTTAAATTGTCTGTGGTAGACTCTTTGATAAACTATATAAAGGAATCTGTTATTTGGCAAACACTAATCATAAGATTTATCCATTAACTCTTACGCCTTCATATTTGCACCGACCACAGGAAGTTCTCTTTGCCTTTTTCTCCAGACTACCTCTATGAAACTCTTCTGTCCTTACTCAACCGACTATAAAAACCCTGTACACCATTCACTGACCATAGAACGGCCCCTGAAATACCCATCACTGATCATAGAACAACCAATTTACACTCGCCCTCGTATCACAGAACATCTCTCTTGCACTTGCAATGGTAACAAATTAAAACAGCAAAATAATCGACAAAAGAGCAAATCCCTAACACTTACCGACCACAGGACTATCCCCTCACTCCCCATGCACTTATCTCCCTCTCATGCATGCATGGGTATTTTCGTTTGAGCTGCTTACTTTATTTTTAAGTAATAATTCAGCAATTTCCATTGTCCTGAGAATAGGTTGAATTTGATTATTGAATGTAATATAGAAATACGCGAAGCAACAGCGTAGTATGCTCTGGCTTTACCAAAAGTTGCATTTTCAAGAATATAAGGTATTACGAGGAACAATTAATAATGTTTTTTTAAGGTTTTAGAGATTAATTACAACCTGAATGTGTTAAAAATTCTTATGAATATTTGTTTATTTATTTTAACTTTAATTCTAAATATGACCCAAAAAGTATAACAATCAGAACATATTTAAATATATATCAGAGGTAGACCTCTTTTGTACCTTATATACTTAAAACAGTATGAGCTTGTTCCTAGCAGTGGCTGAGGACCATGAAGCAGATTTTACAAATTAGTCTCATAATATTTGCTTAATAGATTTAACAGAAAAAAGTATTGTAACGTAGTTGAATTTCATGAGGTCTAGTGAAAAATCACCAGGTTGATCCCAGTCACCGTTTCTTTTTTTTATTTTATATATATTATTTCCAGGAAAGGGTAGATTTATTTGTCGAGATATGTTTTCAAAAGCTGATACTAAGAGAACATTTTTATTTCACACTCTTAAGCTTAACCTAAGAATTAGCGCAATATCATGTTACTAAAAATATGCATCTCTCGGCGAATCCAATATCTATCCCTGATAAAAAAAAAAACGGGTGTAAAGAGGATTATCTTGGGGCAACAAGGCAGATGGTGGCACAGGTGTTGATCCCACCCCTTCCAGGTTTGCCGGACCCTCCCGTGGACGTGCAGGTGGAGCCAGGCCCTCAAGACGGATCACCTTCTCGTCACTTGGCTACCTGTCACCATCAACAGCACCGGCGGCACTTCCAAACGGCGCTCCCGTCACCGGATACGCTGTCTATGCCGACGGCAAGAAGGTCACCGAGGTTGAGAGTCCCACAGGTGAGTCTTTCTGCCATTTGGTGAGAGATACTGATTATTTTTATTAACTTGGATAGGTGTGTGATTGTTTGGAGGTTTGTTGGTATATTTGGATGTGGGCGGGTTTTCCGGTCTGTGGTAAGATTGGGCTGTATATTAGGCGGGTTTGGATATGTGTGGGTGTTTTTGGATGTTTATGGCCTGTTTAAGTTTCATGTTTGTGTGTGTGTGAGCGCTATGAGGTGTAATTTAGGCATAGTTGGGCGTGTTTGTAAGTTTGTGAGTCCGTTTCGATGTTGAAGTGTTTGGGTATTCGTACTAGATGCACTCACATGCATGTATTTGTTGGACAGAGTTTCCAAACATTATGATGAACCACAAACCTCAGATGGCTTGAATGAATGTGAAGTTTTATGTTTAGGAAACAGTAAACAATTTATTACACATGATTTAAATTCATTAATCTTATCATCAATGCTGTTTTTCTCTGCTCATTGAGTCTTTGTTCACTCTATAGTAGTTAGTAATTACAAAATACCCTCGAGCTTTTATGTTTATACACAGCGCAATACATAGTCATTATTAGTTTACCCATATGTTCATGAATGACATCTTGTTCTGTATTTCCTACCCTCTTCATTGCTTCCAATCATATTCATTGACCTCCTCTGTAACCATCCATTCCTTCTACCCCACCATCTGATTTAACTGGGATACGTTACGCGGACATTTGATACGCATTGCTACACGAAATATAAAATTGGGTAAGCTCTTTTTTTCATGGCATACAAATTCCCCCTCAAAAGCACATCCGAGCATCACACGAAAGACGTTGGTGCGTACACCTTGTCAACCATTCATAATCCTTATTCGTAGAAGGATACGAACAAGCTTTGGGACGTCACGAGGCTCCTGCCAATCGATCTGATTGGATTTTCCTATTGCTTGAACTGATATGGGATAAATAAGACGTTGAAAAATTGCAGCGTGCAAGGTTCCCAGCCGGTTTAGTTTTACTGCTGTGGATGCGCAAGCTGGATAGCTTATTATCGATGAGATCTCATTACTCGGAGAGAATATTTCTGTCGGCATACTAGCCTTTGATCTGGGAACTTCAAACGGATGCATTTCTCCGTAAGTATTTTTTTAATAAATATTTGAAAAATGATACATATTTTCCTGTACTTTATTTTCTGCTTCAAGGGGCTATAATAAATAAATACGCATGTATCATTGGCTATATATTATTTGCCACCAAACGTACTGATGTACATGTCTTTTTAGGTTCACTTTCTCTTATTTGCTGAATCAGTCTTGCACGCCTGGTAGACCTGGAAGAGCCGTCTCAAATTCTGGATCCTACAAAGTGGATAAAAAAAAAGTGAATTTGTTTGTAGCTTTACAAACAAATCAAAGATTTTAGGATTGTTCGTTAATATTTGATGAAAAATTAAATCACAATCGTTATTCTAACATCAATTTTGTTTTTCGTTGCTATTGATGTGTGTCTGAGATCGCTGTAAATAAAACTGTATTCTCGCATAATATTAATGTGGTGCTGAATTCCGTAAAATTCTCACTGCCATTATCCAGCGTGGCTTATAATAGGCACACTCGCTGACCTTGCTTGACCATTCTCCAGATTTTACTAGACCCTACTGTAGTCCTTGCCTAACCTTCGGGCAGACCCTGCTAGGCCTTCTAGCAGACCTCACTAGACATTAATGTATACCTTGCAAGGCCTTATTATTAATATTAATTATTATTTACTATTATTTATTATTAATAATAATTTATATTTATTATTATTAATATTAATAAAGCAGACACGCTGCATTACTACCTTCATAATCATTATAAGAATCATAAAATGTTTTATATTACTCCCTCAGGTGACCACGCCCTAATTGACCTGACGAAGATACCAGGGTTCGAGCCCAAGCAGGTGACGGTGCGGACTAAGAGCAGGGACAGTGTATCTGGTGACTCTGTGCCCAGTCAGATACCCACCCACTTCGGCCGTGGGCGTGGCCGAGGCAAGGTGAGCTCCTATGTCCCGATTATTTGTGACCGTGAAAGATTTTGCAGCTTTTGTCACTGGATGATGAGTTTCTACTTCATCTGTAGCTTATTGATGGGTTTCTAATTTATCTGTATATTTTGAAAGCGTCTCTCTACTTCCTCTATATATTTGTAATGTCTCTACTTCCTCTGTATATTTTTCATGTGTGTACTTCCTCTGCAACCTGTTGATAAGTCTACTTCCTCTGTTGCTTGTTGATAAGTTTTCTATTTTCTATGTACCTAAACAAACACACACACACACACACACACACACACACACACACACACACACACACACACACACACACACACACACACACACACACACACACACACACACACACACACACACACACACACAGCACACTCATCGGTCCTGGAACCAATTAAATTTCTAATATACGTAAATGACATGTCAACAGGAGTCGAGTTTCATTTGTAGATGTTAGCGGACCTCGCGAAATTAATGAAAGGAATTATGACGGATTCCTGTCTCAGAATAAGTAGAGGAAACAAAAAACAAAATTACACGAAATACACAAAATATTTTATATACTAATGCCCTATATAACAAAAATGTAACTGATAAATAAATAAAAAAAATATGAATTACAAACTGCATGGAGTAGTGGTTAACACACTCGGCCCCTTAAAGTCAGGACCTCTGTTCGAATCTTGGAAGGAGAAGAGCGATTGGTCACCAATCCGTCCCTCCATTCGGCCCAGTGCACCCAACAGTAATTGGATACGTAGGTGTTGAAAGATTGCTGGGGCGTGATCTGCGATTAGCATGGCGCAGGGTAACCTAACCCGATATCACTAATACAATATGTATCAATTTAGATTAGGTTATATAATTTTTTTAGAACCAAGAAGTCCGAGATCTTCTTTACCGAGATTATAATGACCGGTGTATATTTACACTGAGAATAAGACCTCAGGTCCCATGCTAAGGATACTAATAAATTACTTTGTATCAAGCACGTACTAGGAAGTATTAGGAAGTACTAGGAAGCCTCGGAAGAGCCTTTCACATGTCTTTAAACTATTTTACATAATTAAAAGTAAGACGACGTGAAGACAGCAACAGTTGTGATGGTAATTAGAATATGTTCACAACGTTTATCCTGTATAATGCAAATACATAAAAATTATGTATAGAATGTTGCAGCTAAATAGATTTTACCATGATTCTGTGTTAAGTAGGGAGAGACAGTGAGGAAAGAACCTTCAGCTTCTCTTTACCTCGTATATCCAACCAATACTAGTATCTTAACTAGGAATTTTAGTTGGAACTGTTTCAATAAATATTAGTAGAGACCAATATGTCTCTTAATATGGGAGTCCGCTAAGTCTCAACCTGCTATTCTGTCATTATTAGCAGTCAGACACAGACAAACGCAGCTTCATCTCTCCCTCTCCCTCTCTCTCTCCCATTCTTCCTCTCTCTCTCTCCCATTCTTCCTCTCTCTCTCTCTCTCTCCCTCTCTCACTCTCTCACACCCCTTCCCCCCCTCCGCCTTCCAATTATTCCTTTTGCGCTTCTGCACGAAACTATTATACACCTGTTTTATATATATATATATATATATATATATATATATATATATATATATATATATATATATATATATATATATATATATATATATATATATATATATATATATATATATGTATGCAATAGGAATAAAACTAGTTTACAAATTCTTGATATGTTGTGTTAACCATTATTTTATTTTATGCACTGTGCATATTTTGTTTATTGGTTTCCTAGAATCCCTTATATAATTTGCGTATTTATGTCTGTTTCTAATTAAGTTCCTCTTTTGATGTAATGCATTATTTTTAATTGCATGAGTTTTATAAATCACCCCAGCTTTACTTTTAGTTTTTTGGTTTATTTAGCCTCATTCCCCTCCCCTCCCTCATCTCAACAGTTTGCAGAAGATGATGAAATGTTGAACTCAGACATGGATCGCCCCTCCGAGTTGTCAGATATTGCTGAAGAGAGTGAAACTGAGTTGTCTGAAGAGGTAACTAGACGCCTGTGATAGCACCATCGCTTCTTCTTCTCCTATACGCAATTGTATTTGATTGGTTGTCTGAATGTAGCCAGGTTTCTCATTTAGTTTTATATTTTTTTAGTTATAAAGGACATCACATGAAGTCTGTCTGTATATGATTTAAATTAATTAATTTGTACATTTAGTGAAGTATTAACCACTGGGCCTCATTTATGATTCCTTGAGTGTACAATATGTCAATTAAGCCAGCTCGTCAACTTTTAAAGCAAGGTATTACGAAATCCAGTGTATATGACTGTCTCATTTAAATTATTTTATTTTGTAATGGTTTTTAACGTTCAAGTTAGAACTAATTCAAAATGTGCTCTTTACTTGTCACACATATTTATCACGGTCCTAGAACACATCTTGTATTTAAACTCACCAGAGAAATTTTATGTTGGCTTATCCAGAGTTGACGAGTAAAAAAAAAAATATTTCTACCATTTGCTTGAGCCTCATGAAAATATATAATATAATCTTAGAAAGTTATATGTAAGACAGCTTATTGAGAGTACAGATATTTTGTTTTTACAGACAAGCTTTCCTGTGTGACCTGCTGGCGAGGGTCGAGTCATTTTCGTGGGGACCTGTAGATCAATATCGAGAGTTGGGAGGTGCTGGGCTGGGCGGGGTTGGGGTGGGGGAAGATCCTGGGACGTGAGGCATGGCGCTGGCGGGGAGGGGCATGGGGGAGCACGGTGAGGGCGTACAGGGGGTAGGACACACCAGGTGTAAGACTCGGCCGGCAGTGGCTGCGAGGGCCTCGGCCTGACTGCTGTTTTAAGATCAGTTCTCTTATCTTGACAGGACATGCATGCCGATGGCCATAAACCAGGCCCGCAACATGGCCTGCCTGGGCCACACCACGGTCCCGTTGGCCCACACCACGGCCCGCCTGGCCCTCACGCTAGTGGCCCTGGGACTCTACGTGATAGATTATTGGGGCGTCGTGGAGCCCCAGCTCCAGGTGTTCGAACTGATCATTTGGGTCAGACCATCTTGGACCACGAAGATAACCTCAGCGACAAGGAGATCTACCCGGGCCACCAACAGGGGCAACAGGGCCCCCACGCCCCCATCCCGGCCATAGGTGAGTGTTGCCACGCCCTCTGAGTCCACCCCGACCACCTGCGGCCACGGGAGGAGTGGTAGCAAAGCCGCATGTGATGGCGCGGGCGGCAGGTGCTAAGAATGTCTGGCTCACCACACTGCTGCTGCTGGCGATGCTTCCACACCGTAAACATTGTTCTGCTTTGCTTCACTCTCTTTTTACTCATGCTAATAAATCTCATTAGATTGAAAAATTCTTGTATCTATAGAGCTATAGGAAAATTCATGAATAACCTAAATAATATAATGAATAATAAGTATAATTTGGAATTAACTTTATTCAATATATGAGGTACCGTAAATAAACTGAGGTTTCATTTCATATTTAAGGTTCCGTATCTATAGATAATAGTTTTCATTGGGCAAGATGAATAAGATTCGCGTTTTCTCTCCCTCAACCTCCCTCCCTCACTGGCTCTTGGCAGGCCCCACAAGGAGTGGTTTGGCCAGACTCTCAAACTCTTTGTTCAATACCATAGGGCAGTTAAAAGGTAAAGAACGCACATGCTCCTTCATAACATAATGGAAATTGTACATAGTTTGAATGGATACCCCCAAGCAATCCTTAGACTCTGTAGGAGAGACTTTAGACGTCGTAAGTCTTCTTTTTAGCCGTCTTATGTAGTGAGTTTCAGACTTTTTTAAGTGTAGTCTTGGTGAATAGTGTTTTACAGTATGTGGCTCTCCTTTTGTATTAACGAGAGCCTTCAGATATATCCATGTTTCAGTAGTGTACATAATTTTGAGAGTATCTGAGTAGAATTTTTCCGATTATAATCTCTTTGAGGACAGATTAAAGTAAGACAGTTCGATGTCATGTTTGTATGAAAGCCTAAGATGAGTCAACGGTTCCCATCCTCCATGTTTGTCAAATTTGAGCGAACATTTTGGACCGGAAGCGGTCTTGATTTCTTCCAATATTTTTGGGTAAAATGTTTTCGCTTTAAAATACGTGACGGAGGCAGATGTATTCCTCCTCGTCCACTTTACACTCGCTATATCACTTTTTGCACATCACTTATCATTTTTTTGCACATAACTTATCTTTCTTTTTGCATAGCACTTTATCACTTGATAAAGACACGCTTTACCACCCGGCTTTCCTCGCCACCATGTTGTACAACAATTTTGTTTAATCGTATATTTTTAAACACGTTACACTGACTTAGCTACTTCACTCTGCTTAATCACTGAGTATATAAAAGCATTAAAAGTGTTATGCTATGCGAAATCCTCTCACCTGTGCATGTCTTTGAATCAGATGTCATTATGTCGACGGTGATGGACAGTGAGAGAATGATACACGGTGAATTTGTGTTTAAATATATATAATTACAGCACGTATGGATATATGTGTGGCTGTGTGCACGAGCTGTTGTATGTATGGGTGTATGAATACAGGCACGTGGCTACTTGGCCTCTGTGGGGACCAGGGTTTACAATATGAGGCTGGGAAAAGATAGGCAGAAATATCCTTTAGCTAAGAGTAACATAAAATCTGTACAATGCACAATTTACCTTCAGCCTTCCTCATTCTCCTCCACTCTGCCACTTGGACTGGACGGTAGGGCTACAGTCTCGCTTCTTGCAGGTCGGTGCTCAATTCCCGACCGTTCAAGTGACTGGGCATCATTCCTCATACACACACACACGCACACACACACACACACACACACACACACACACACACACACACACACACACACACACACACACACACACACACACACACACACACACACACACACACACACACACACACACACACACACACACACACACACACACACACACACTGAAGCCCACATAAAAATAATAACATCGGCGTATGCGAGGCTGGCCAACATCAGAACTGCCTTCAGAAACCTGTGTAAGGAATCCTTCAGAACTTGTATACAACATATGTAAGGCCAATCCTGGAGTATGCGGCCCCAGCATGGAGCCCGAACCTTGTCAAGCACAAGATGAAGCTGGAAAAAAGTTCAGAGGTATGCCATGAGGATAGTCCCAGAAGTAAGAGGCATGAGTTGCGAGGAAAGGCTACGGGAAATGCACCTCACGACACTGGAAGACAGAAGAGTAAGGGGAAACATAATCACTACCTACAAAATTCTCAGAGGAATAGACAAGGTAGATAAGGATAAATTGTTTAACACGGGGGGTACGCGAACAAGAGGATACAGGTGAAGACTTAGTACCCAAATGAGCCACATGGACATTAGAAAGAATTTTTTCAGTGTCAGAGTAGTTAACAAATGGAATGCAGTAGGCAGTTATGTGGTGGAGGCTGACTCCATTCTCGGATTCAAATGTAGATGTGATAAAGCCCAGTAGGCTTAGGAATCTGTACACCAGTTTATTGACAGTTGAGAGGCAGGACCAAAGAGTCAGAGCTAAACCCCCGCAAGCACAACTGGGTGAGTACAACTACGTGAGTACATTCTCTCTCATTCATTCACACACATACACGCAAATATACATACACACAACAATTTACAGACATATCACCATACACCGCTAACAAAATATACAGTACTATTATATATTCATATGGCGTTCACATATACATGCATATAGTAATATACATATTAAAATTATATATAAGAACTTTTACTATGGACTAATTGCTAACTGAAATCAATAAACGTTTGATTCATGAGTTAAGAGTAGACAACACATTGTTTGTAGAGAATTGCACCGAGTAGTGTAGAGGTCAAGATGTCATTTACCCTTGGCTCTGTTGTACATATCTTCACGGCCCTCTACATACTTTAGAGCATTAAGGTTTAGCTAATGTACTGTATGTTTTTCTATACATTTCATATAAATAAAATATTATACTTTCATGTTTTGATAATTTATTTATATTCTTTGATACTTATTAATATATTTGTAGTTTATGATATATAATTTATTCTTTTTTCTTATATATCTTTATAACTATATATTTTTGGATTTGAGGATTTTGGTTTCATCATAATTTACATTTTATTTAACAGATTACTATATTTATATAGAAATATATCATTATATTTTATAATTCTAGATATAATTTTATTAAATCAATAATTGTAATTCTTGTTGTTGGTGGATACTGTTGTTTTATGTTTTCTACTCCCTTCTTTTAATTTAAACTGAAATACTTTATTCATAAATGTATGCGCATTTATGAATATAGATAGGATCTGTTTTATTTTTTTCTGCTCCGAGTTTTCTGTTTATTTCAGTTAGATATAGAATATTCTAACTAATAATCCTTCAGTTATAGGAGTAACTTAGGCACAGGAAACCCCCGCACGAGGTCATATAGCCAGTGTCTGTTATAGATAATCAGCTGATCACGATCGTTGATGATTTTGATCTCTTAGTGACTGCTCTCACCGCAGCTGTTCCTTGTCCTTCCACATGGTCGTGATCAGTTGGAATTATTATATGTAGAAAATCCTAAATGCTGGAGTTTAGATTTTTTTAAACTTAAAAAGTGTCATCTGTTAGTCTCAGTATTCCTGTCTTGAGATATATTCTAAACTGGCTTCAGTAATCACAGCAGAGAATCTTGCTATACACATTCAGAGTCTGTCTTTTATAGCACTTTTTCATATTCTCTACAAGTTCTAAGTCTTAACTGTATCAATCTGTATTTTCAATCATTATATATTTTTTGAGTTTGACTTTACTTCCATGTTTGTCAGAGCCTGAACCATCTCTTTCCCCTACCAGGCAAAGGCGCCTCCCGTGTCAGACGTAAGTACCAACGCCTTCTACAAGACCAAAAAAAGGGTTACACAATTTTCTTTGGCTTTTCTCAATTTCTGTAGAATATTAATTTTGAGAATGGTTTTAGTTTCATGATATTCTTTTTGTTTGGTAGATTTTGGGTTCCTGAGGATTTGTGTTTGAGAGCTGACCTTTTGGACTGGCCTTATAGCCGTATTTATGGTTGTGAAAAATATAGAAACTAATGTTTGGGTCAAGGATTCCTTAGCTTCTACTTTGGTTGTTACTTGTATTTAACATTCTATCAACTTAAATATGCCGCTGGGCTCATTGTTGTAATTTCTACTGCTTTTAGTTTGTCTTGTTTGAGTATTAACAGAAATAAGTGCCTGAACAACTGGTTGCCATTCTTGGACTAAGGGTTTCAGAACATTTCTGTCTTGGGTTGAAGTCATACGAACCATGTTTCTGTCCTTTGTTTCAGAGACTCTGAGGTCCAGTTTTTGAAGATAAATTGCCGTAATGGATTACTGCATTTGATTTATGGTCTTTTAAATTAAGATATTTTGAATTGGCGTTTCGGAATTGAAGGCTGGGGATATATGGACTTGGCCCCTGATGGTCGAATGCCCTATTTCCAGATTTTATTTTTAACCTGTAGTTTTCAGGTTTTATTTCTGAAGTAAGGCTTTTTAGTAAAGTTTGAGGCCCTGATAGAATCCGCCGCTTTAAGCAAAAATTTCAGGCTGAGGTGAAATTATGTTTGCAAGGCAATAAATTAAAAAAATTAAAAGACGCGACGTCTAAGTTAAGACCAGAGATATCTGTTGTGCCTTTCTCCAAATTGGAAGTAAAATCCATCTCGAATTAATAATGAACTTATAGTTCATCAATCAGTAACGATATTCATAAATAATTAGTCACTTAAAATTGGCATAGTTAAAAAATTAAATACTTTTAATTCATTTACTCAAGGAAAAAGTTATTCAAATAGCCCAACACTGATCATTCTAATTATTATATTTATTATTAGTTTACAAAGCACATATATGAAGAAATGTGAAATTAGCGAGGATCGGTTGGATCTTAATATAAATATAAAAGCACATTACGCTTTAGTTTTGACGATAGATATAAGGAATTGGTCGACCTGTCAAACAACGAAGAACAAAAAAAAAATCCTTCAAAATAATTTATGAAGCTTGAGATACAGAAATGGAAAAAGCTGCTTCAATAATAATTGCTTGTCTGATGTATAATTGGGTACTTAAGGAAAGAATACCGCAAGTTCATCAGTTCGAGAAGCCTCACAGAGCAACTTTTAAACTTTCTGGAGTTCAAATAACACAATTTCGTCCGAATGAAAAGTTTGAGATTTGACCATTTTAATACCGAAGGTTGATTCCATTCAAGCACAATGACTTAATTGATATGGTAACGTCTTGTCGAACCTTTTTTTTCTCTGTGAAAAAGGAATGAAATTTGTTTTAAAGTTTCATCCACATTTCAGATTTACTATTATATTTTCCTTAGAATTACTACTAATACTGATGATAATACTAATTTCAACATATTTAATAGTAATTGATAATAATAATTGTAGATAATCGAAACATGTAGCAATTAAACTCAGTTACGTACTATTAAAACATTTCATCGGGTTCATTATTATTGAATGTGAAATGTGAAAGATTCTACACCTGGCTTACTGCATCATTTTGTAATTATTTAATCGAATCAGACATCTTGAAAAATAACCTTCCAATTTCAGAATAAGTTTCAGCAGTTCAAGCGAATGTTTCAAATAACATATCAACATATTGGTTGATCACTTTCAGTTGTGGAATGTCGACTTCAAATGTAGTCTTATGTAGTCTGTATTCCTCTGCTTTACTGTTTATAAGAACAAATAGCCATGAGAGCTGTTTATAACTGCAATCTTCCTTCGCTTAGAATCTTATATTGTGTTTGTGGTCTGCAGAAGGTATATACTTTGTTGGAAGACAGCAATTTGGTTTTAGTGAAGATATTCACCAAAATAAGATTAGTACTTTGTCGTAGGCCAATGAGCATTTTTAGAAAGATTTGAAGGTTTGATAGGAATGTACGCTTTTTGGAAGAGCAAAGCTTACGAATTAAACGCTTGCCAAATCAAAAGAACAGCCTATTACTGCACTGTGTGCAGTGCTGTGGTCTTTTCTTCCTTACTTATATAATAATTTGTATTGCATTTGGTTTCTGGTTCAGTCTCTTACTTTATCTGACCCTCTCATATTATTCTCTTTAAATAGTCGTTTTAGCTTCAATAATCCATTCTTAGTTCTGTAAGTTTCTTTTTCTCTTAAATAGTCTGCTCAGTAAAATAATTACACTGTTAGAAGCATTTGTTATGTTTAACGTTTTAGTTTGCTCGCTTAATATCTTCTCAACACCCGCATTGTTATTTATCTGCTTGTGACACACTTCCTCGTTTCCCTCCATGTGATGCCTCCGCCATGTTTTGACACACTAGAGAGAGGTCTCTCTCTCCCCTCAGTTCCTTTTTCCCCTCCATGTAATTGTTCTACAATGTTTTTCCAAACAACGGCAGATTTCACGCTCGACACCTCCCGGCTAAGACTTTGTTCTGTTAATCCACGTGTAACGCGTTGTCTTTCCTTCCCCACACTCTCAGAGTAATGTACCTGTATAGAACCATCCAACAGCATTTCTGAAATTGGCCAAGACAAGATTATTATAAGGTCAAAGGAAAACGTTAATTTATGGAAATGAGAAAACTAATTAATCTACACTTGAGATTTTGCATTTAGAAAGCTCAGTTTTTTGCAAGAACGTCTTAATCACCCAAGGCACGCTCCCGTTTTCGCCTTTTACGGAATATATATATATATATATATATATATATATATATATATATATATATATATATATATATATATATATATATATATATATATATTCTCTCTACTACAATATGCACTGACATATTTCATTTAGTGCACTAGTAGATGGGTGCTTCACACACACACTGGCAATTATATAGGTCACTGTCGATCTGCAGGTACACACATGAGTATCTCATGTGTGTACTCAGAACACCAGAGGTTGACTTGATGAACACTTCTGATAGGATAGCTCGAGACATCAGTAGTGTTGGTAAATGATAGAAAAGGAACAACTCATCCTCTAAAATGATAGTTCATATAGAAATCATACCTGTACAATTGATATTTTAAAGGTCATAAAAAATTATGCAATAACCAAATTTCACTTCCTCTAGATCAATGTTGTTATTTTAGATTTAACTACTCGGAACAAAACGTTCCAAGCAGCACGGGCTATAGTGGTCCCATCGTAATTACCTGGCACAGAAGATGTGCGCTCTAGGTCTAATACAATCATCCCTAGGCGAATTAATATTAATATTATGTATAATTTTATATATCTATGTCGTATATCTGACGCAGGAGAGTAATTTCAATCTAGTTCATACTTGAATCATTATGCTGATCGGCGACTTATAACAAAATTAGCAAAAAAATAATTAACTAATGTGGCTGAATGAAGCTCAGGGATAGGAAGGAAACACTGAAATTTTCATTTGATGAAACTCGTGTAACTGTTAATACTATTTCACCAGAAACATTAGGATAAGGGGTATAACTTCTGGGGTATATATTACTAATGACATCAACAAACACTGACCTTGATGGAGAATACTGGTGTCTCTGCACATTTGTTTAGCTTGTTCCATAGGTTTTCAATATTGTAAGCCTTCCCCTTGACATTGCACTAACTCACCGTGGAATGTCTTGATACCTGCCATCACACTACACAGTATGGTCGAAACCTTACCCATCCAGGTAGTCGTAGTTACCTTGGTAGTTTCCAGTGGTTTATGTGAGTGAAGCATCCACTAATCCGAGCTTCTCTACAGAGATAACCAAAGACAACGAGGGTCACGGTTCGCTAGAAGCTTTCAACGAAGAAGACTACGAAGTTGGGCCAGGTGGGCGAGGACGCTTCGACCCACGAGCCCCTCCTCCTAGGTCACACCAGGAGAGAGGTCGGCCCCCTCCCCCTCCGCACCAGCACCGACCTCTACCACGAGACGTGCGAGAACCCCGCGAGGGGCGCGACCCCCGTGACCCCCACTACCGAGAAGGGCGAGACCCTAGAGATCCTAGGGAGAGACGAGACCCCCATATGCGGGAGCCCCACCCCCCACCGCGAGATCCTCGCGACCCCCGCGACAGGTACGAAGGCGAGGGACGCCATCGAGGAGGAGAATACGGGCGTGAATACGGGCGTGGCGAGGGTCGTGGGCGTGCTGGCAGCGGACCAACCGGGGATCAGCACACCCGGATCTTCGTGGCACTGTTTGACTACGACCCACCCACGATGAGTCCAAACCCTGACGCGTGCGACGAGGAGCTGGGGTTCCGGGAGGGGCAGCTCATCAAGGTGTTCGGAGACAAGGACCCCGACGGCTTCTACTGGGGCGAGGCGGGGGGCCACTCAGGCTACGTCCCCTGCAACATGGTGTCTGAAGTGCAGGTTGGTGACTAAATCTTTTAAGTTATGAAGATATTGAGATTTGAATCTGTGCCTCTTTTAGAGGGAGGTGATGTATATCTTTATTTTCCTCTGAATAATAAAGATAATGTATACATAAAATTAAATTCTTACATCTTAAAAGTTTATTTTGCATTGAATTTAACTTCGGTAAAAAAGTCATTAGCTGTATAACAGTAGTAAGCATCCATCAGTGTCAGGAGACTGGAGTTGCAATCTGGTTGTCGGGTTGGAGTGGCCTCTCCAGGGTGCTAGGCCAAGGTAGGTTGATATAGGTGAGTCACCCACGCAGAAGGTTCCCCCTCTCCACGGCGCCGAAAGTCTCCAATGGAAAGGCAAACGCCAATGCTATTGGCTTCAGCGCCATCGCAGGAACTACCAAAATGAGGTTGAAGGCAACATCGAACTGCCCTTGGGGCTCCAGCTCCGGAGGTTTAACAACACTAGTTCTAATTAATATGTGCCATAAATAACATTAGACTGAATATCCAAACAGGTTCCGGAGCTTAGTTTTGAACCATAACCAATATTGTTTCATTCATTCAAACGAAATGTAACATATAATGTCCTTAGTGATTTATTATCCACAATAAAGTGACTGAGACACATTTCCACAAATTTCAGTACAAAAATTTAGGAAGACTTGCATAACATTTCTTGCCTTAACAGTAAAGGACTTCCTGATGTCCATGTTACTGGAACGTTTTAATAATACCATCCACATGTGATTCAGATATATCCTGTTCCGAATGTCACACTCACCCAACTTGAATAAAAAAAATCCTCGTATTTTAGGTGTTTTCCTCTTCATATCTCATAATTTTCCAGCATTGTTTCTTTATTTAAATCATATAAATCAGCAGCACATATAAATGGGATTCTCTTTTCAGGCTCAACAAAAACAAAAATACCCTTATCACGTATTTAATTTTTGTTTTAAAGCTTCAAATCATTAATACCGTGAACGTTCCAAAGCAGGATTCCCAATGCAACGTTTCAGCAGTTTTTCTTGTCAGTATTAAGACCTGTTTCTGTTCTAGAGTTGGTTCCAGTGAGACTCTAGCTTTTATGACTCACTAGTAACATGCAATTCCTCATCATTCAGGTCGACGACGACCGGGTGGCACAGGAGCTCCTGAAGGAGTCAGAGACCGGAAGACGCCGACGGGATGGCTCAGTTGGACGCCGTGGCCACCAAGGAGACCGCTGGGGTGACATTTACGCCAACATGCCCATCCGCAAGATGATTGCCATGTACGATTATGACCCGCAGGAGCTCTCACCTAACGTGGACTCAGAGGTAGGCGCTGTCGTTGGGTCGGCCACCTATACTCGTCTGATTCGTAGTCGTTTTGTTTGCAGATTTGGATATTAACTTTAATCAGGGTTTCCGTTGGAAATTATTGTAACTAGTCATTGATGTTGCATTGCAATGTCCTTCTCGACAGTGGTATTTGCTCTCATTGCTAGCACTATGAGTATTGATAAATATATACATTAAATATTATCAGAATATTTTATCGGCGAAAGACACTGGTATTTCGTTACATAGTATACACGTGAGAGGAGCGAGAAAACTCGAACTCTAACTTATTCACCTTTGGTATCTTGGTGCACGACCATCTGTCGCTGAAGACCATTCTCATGTTCATCCACTGGGTCCTGAGTGCTCAGAAAAGGAAGTATACTGAGAATATTGTTTCATTAATGACAAGTTTTTCATAATAATGAGAATAATAATTCATAATAGATCATCATAATGTATAACATCATTATACATTATGATCAATTAAATGTACTGGCAGACACTACAAACTGAACATAAGTATCCAAATCTGCATCAAACCTGCAACATAATTTACATGCATATAAGTATTACAACCTAATGTTCATGCTTGCTATAAGATGACCGGCGGCTGACCTTGTTATCGTGAATAATATTTAACAAGTAATGAATTGTAGCAATTTAGGATCAGTATAATAATTAACAGAAACTTTTAGATTCAGATCTTTAATGCAGCTTGAAAAGCAGTTAGTCAATAATGCCTGAGTAACAATGTAGCTGTACCACTATATGTGTAAGTATAACGAATTCTACTTAGTAGAACAAACATTTCTCTCAACATGGACTTGTTAGAGTACAGCAGAGCTGAGGCTAAGAAGATATGACTCAATAGGAAGCACTCTGCACTGTGTTGTGTACAGTTGATGTAGCACCAGTGTTTGTGATTGTAGAATATGCAACAATGTATAAAACTGTTTCATACTAGCTTTGTATCCTCACTCTTTGTTCAGGGATGATGAGCACAATTTCACGTCAACCCGGCTTTCATAGTTTTATTTTAGCGTCAATGTAGAAGGGAAGGTATCAGAAATTTGAATGTTGAGCGATTTATTGAATGCCTTAGAAACTATATAATAATAATAATAATATCAAACCCTTTCCTAGTATCAAGAAGGTATATCTCTTCAACTGTGCTCTTTTTTTCACTTGCTTGTATTCAATATATTTACAAAACTGTTAGTGTTGCGCCTCCTATGTTCAGCCCTATAGGCGGCCGAATTCATACGTGGTGGTAGGACGAAAGTCTACATTTTTTTTGCTTCCTCCGTATCTTTGCTTCAGCACCAATCATGGTTACTGCTATTGCACCAACTTTCTCCTCTTAACAAGGCTTTCTATCTAGTTGTCTTTTAAGGCACTGTATGCGATGTCCGGACTATACCTAATCTGTCTGTTCTCTTTATCCCACTGTAGTGTTGGGAAGTGTGACAGTAGGGTTTAGCAGAATGTCGGTGTATAATGGGAAGAGTCAAATTGGTGGTAAGAAAACACTCACACACACACACACACACACACACACACACACACACACACACACACACACACACACACACACACACACACACACACACACACACACACACACACACACACACACACACACACACACACACACACACACACACACTCACTCACACAAACACAGATATGGTGAGTACACAAACAAAAACACACACCTACACACACACACACACAGTCTAAGGAGATGGGGGGCGGGTCATTTAGGGCTGTTCTTCAGGTTCGAGAAGAGAAATGATGATGACCTGAACAAACAGATTGGAAATTTGTTGTCATTACAAAAGTACACACTTCTTATTCCTGTTGCAGCGAGCATGATTAGAATGAATGGTTAGTGTGACTCTGACTCGAGGATCAGGATGATCTTATTAACACAGTGAATAAGAGGAAGTAAAGGGGTTTCATAAATAAATAATAACGACGCTTATTTATTGCAGAGCAAGAAAATATGCAAGTGCCGGAGAAGTAATACAAAACAAAAATGAATTGTAAATTTTGTTTAAGTTCAGAAGCGTTATTAGTGGTAGAAAACATGAAGTTTTCAAGAAAATGTTTTAGGTAGATTAGGTATTGAGTGCTGGAAGAGGAGAGATGTGGTGGAGTGTGAACGAAGCGTCAGGAAGCGTGTGTGGGTCACATATGCATCACACGTTCGTCACGAAATAGAGACAAAGGCCTTCATGTGCTGAGAATAGAATAACTTTGGAACTTTGTGGACCCTGTGATAGGGTTTTTCTTTAAAACAAAAACTAAATAAAAAATAAATACCAGTAATAATCAAAATAATTGTTAACTAATCTAATGGACTTTTTGCTACTTTATCATATCATCTATATTAGGTCATGCTCTAGAAACTAAATATCGCTGACGTCACACACGGATATAAGTTTAAAAAAAAGTCAATAAAGTGTGTCTGGGATGTAGGTGAACTTTGTTATTAACTTTACCCCTGAGGCTATTATTTGGTCAAAATGAGCGATGTATCGACAATTGGCTCTTGGAAAATACTGGGACAATGCCAAACCCGCATTCATTGTGTCGTTGGTGAGGACTGAAGACATGTAGGCGACATTGTAGTCGTGCAAGCCACATTGTGGAAGTCATCAGACAAGGACAATCATGTACTCGAAAATACACATCCAATTCTGGAAGGCAAGAGACGTAATCCGCCAGTCTGATTAAAAGCAAAGCTAAAATAATGAAATTTAAAAATCAAAACGTACTGTCCTGATCGCCACCTGCAAACACACTTGAATTATGATTTACTTGTCCATGTCTAACAATGTAACCCGTTAAGTGCTGCAATACTTTTACTATTTGCCCAAGTGGTTCTGCCTCTCGAGAAGAAGACTGTGTAGATTCATGATTTATCTACACTATTTTAGACATAGCTTTTCAGTTTTTATAGACTGATAGTTAGTATCAAGAAGAAAATGGAGAAGGAAAAATGTTTCAGGGAATTAATAACTTTTAGTTTCATCAAGTTAATAAAGCCTATATAAGAATAAATATAAAACATATAAATAAATGTGTGTATATATATATATATATATATATATATATATATATATATATATATATATATATATATATGCGAACAAGCCTGAATGGTCCCCAGGACAATATGCAACTGAAAACTCACACCCCAGAAGTGACTCGAACCCATACTCCCAGGAGCAACGCAACTGGTATGTACAAGACGCCTTAATCCACTTGACCATCACGACCGGACATAATGAGGTGATAGCCGAGGCTATTTGAACCACCCCACCGCCGGCACTCGGATAGTAATCTTGGGCATAGCATTTTACCAAATCACCTCATTCTTTGGGGCACACGTGAGGAACACAAATGCGAACAATCGCATTGTTCGCATTTGTGTTCCTCACGTGTGCCCCAAAGAATGAGGTGATTTGGTAAAATGCTATGCCCAAGATTACTATCCGAGTGCCGGCGGTGGGGTGGTTCAAATAGCCTCGGCTATCACCTCATTATGTCCGGTCGTGATGGTCAAGTGGATTAAGGCGTCTTGTACATACCAGTTGCGTTGCTCCTGGGAGTATGGGTTCGAGTCACTTCTGGGGTGTGAGTTTTCAGTTATATATATATATATATATATATATATATATATATATATATATATATATATATATATATATATATATATATATATATGTATATATATATATATATATATATACATATATATATATTTATATATATATATGTCGTACCTAGTAGCCAGAACGCACTTCTCAGCCTACTATTCAAGGCCCGATTTGCCTAATAAGCCAAGTTTTCCTGAATTAATATATTTTCTCTAATTTTTTTCTTATGAAATGATAAAGCTACCCATTTCATTACGTATGAGGTGAATTTTTTTTATTGGAGTTAAAATTAACGTAGATATATGACCGAACCTAACCAACCCTACCTAACCTAACCTAACCTATCTTTATAGGTTAGGTTACGTTAGGTAGCCGAAAAAGTTAGGTTAGGTTAGGTTAGGTAGGTTAGGTAGACGAAAAACAATTAATTCATGAAAACTTGGCTTATTAGGCAAATCTGGCCTTGCATAGTAGGCATAGAAGTGCGTTCTGGCTACTAGGTACGACATATATATATATATATATATATATATATATATATATATATATATATATATATATATATGTCGTACCTAGTAGCCAGAACGCACTTCTCAGCCTACTATGCAAGGCCTGATTTGCCTAATAAGCCAAGTTTTCATGAATTAATGTTTTTTCGAGTACCTAACCTACCTAACCTAACCTAACCTAACTTTTTCTGCTACCAAACCGAACCTAACCTATAAAGATAGGTTAGGTTAGGTTAGGTAGAGTTGGTTAGGTTCGGTCATATATCTACGTTAATTTTAACTCCAATAAAAAAAAAATTACCTCATACATAATGAAATGGGTAGCTTTATCATTTCATAAGAAAAAAATTAGAGAAAATATATTAATTCATGAAAACTTGGCTTATTAGGCAAATCGGGAGTTGCATAGTAGGCTGAGAAGTGCGTTCTGGCTACTAGGTACGACATATATATATATATATATATATATATATATATATATATATATATATATATATGTCGTACCTAGTAGCCAGAACGCACTTCTCAGCCTACTATGCAAGGCCCGATTTGCCTAATAAGCCAAGTTTTCATGAATTAATTGTTTTTCGACTACCTAACCTACCTAACCTAACCTAACCTAACTTTTTCGGCTACCTAACCAAACCTAACCTATAAAGATAGGTTATGTTAGGTTAGGTAGGGTTGGTTAGGTTCGGTCATATATCTACGTTAATTTTAACTTCAATAAAAAAAAATTGACCTCATACATAATGAAATGGGTAGCTTTATCATTTCATAAGAAAAAAATTAGAAAAAATATATTAATTCAGGAAAACTTGGGTTATTAGGCAAATCGGGCCTTGAATAGTAGGCCAAAAAGTGAGTTCTGGCTACTAGGTACGACATATATATATATATATATATATATATATATATATATATATATATATATATATATATGTCGTACCTAATAGCCAGAACGCACTTCTCAGCCTACTATTCAAGGCCCGATTTGCCTAATAAGCCAAGTTTTCATGAATTAATGTTTTTTCGTCTACCTAACCTACCTACCCTAACCTAACCTAGCTTTTTTTGGCTACCTAACCTAACCTTACCTATAAATATAGGCTAGGTTAGGTTAGGTAGGGTTGGTTAGGTTCGGTCATATATCTACGTTAATTTTAACTCCAATAAAAAAAAATTGACCTCATACATAGAGAAAAGGGTTGCTTTATCATTTCATAAGAAAAAAATTATAGTAAATATATTAATTCAGGAAAACTTGGCTTATTAGGCAAATCGGGCCATGAATAGTAGGCTGAGAAGTGAGTTCTGGCTACTAGGTACGACATATATATATATATATATATATATATATATATATATATATATATATATATATATATATATATATATATATATATATATATATATATATATATATATATATATATATATATATATATATATATATATATATATATATATATATGTCGTACCTAATAGCCAGAACGCACTTCTCAGCCTACTATGCAAGGCCCGATTTGCCTAATAAGCCAAGTTTTCCTGAATTAATATATTTTCTCAATTTCTTTTCTTATGAAATGATAAAGCTACCCATTTCATTATGTATCAGGTCAATTTTTTTTTATTAGAGTTAAAATTAACGTAGATATATGACCAAACCTAACCAACCCTACCTAACCTAACCTAATCTATCTTTATAGGTTAGGTTAGGTTAGGTAGCCGAAAAAGTTAAGTTAGGTTAGGTTAGGTAGGTTAGGTAGCCGAAAAACAATTAATTCATGAAAACTTGGCTTTTTAGGCAAATCGGGCCTTGAATAGTAGGCTCAGAAGTGCGTTCTGGCTACTAGGTACGACATATATATATATATATATATATATATGTCGTACCTAGTAGCCAGAACACACTTCTCAGCCTACTATGCAAGGCCCGATTTGCATAATAAGCCAAGTTTTCATGAAATAATTGTTTTTCGACTACCTAACCTACCTAACCTAACCTAACCTAACTTTTTCGGCTACCTAACCGAACCTAACCTATAGAGATAGGTTAGGTTAGGTTAGGTAGGGTTAGTTAGGTTCGGTCATATATCTACGTTAATTTTAATTCCAATAACAAAAAATTGACCTCATAGATAATGAAATGGGTAGCTTTATCATTTCATAAGAAAAAAATTAGAGAAAATATATTAATTCAGGAAAACTTGGCTTATTAGGCAAATCGGGCCTTGCATAGTAGGCTGAGAAGTGCGTTCTGGCTACTAGGTACGACATATATATATATATATATATATATATATATATATATATATATATATATATATATATATATATATATATATATATATATATATATATATATATATATATATATATAGACATATGTCGTACCTAGTAGCCAGAACTCACTTCTCAGCCTACTATGCAAGGCCCGATTTGCCTAATAAGCCAAGTTTTCATGAATTAATTGTTTTTCGACTACCTAACCTACCTAACCTAACCTAACCTAACTTTCTCGGCTACCTAACCTAACCAAACCGATAATGATAGGTTAGGTTAGGATAGGTAGGGTTGGTTAGGTTCGGTCATATATCTACGTTAATTTTGACTCCAATAAAAAAAAATTGACCTCAAACATAATGAAATGGGTAGCTTTATCATTTCATAAGAAAAAAATTAGAGAAAATATATTAATTCAGGAAAACATGGCTTATTAGGCAAATCGGGCCTTGCATAGTAGGCTGAGAAGTGCGTTCTGGCTATTAGGTACGACATATATATATATATATATATATATATATATATATATATATATATATATATATATATATATATATATATATATATATATATATATATATATATATATATATATATATATATATATATATATATATATATATATGTCGTACCTAGTAGCCAGAACGCACTTCTCAGCCTACTATGCAAGGCCCGATTTGCCTAATAAGCCAAGTTTTCATGAATTAATGTTTTTTCGACTACCTAACCTACCTAACCTAACCTAACCTATCATTTTCAGCTACCTAACCGAACCTAACCTATAAAGATAGGTTAGGTTAGGATAGGTAGGGTTGGTTAGGTTCGGTCATATATCTACGTAAATTTTAATTCCAATAAAAAAAAATTGACCTCATACATAATGAAATGGGTTGCTTTATCATTTCATAAGAAAAAAATTTGAGAAAATATATTAATTCAGGAAAACTTGGCTTATTAGGCAAATCGGGCCATGCATAGTAGGCTGAGAAGTGCGTTCTGGCTACTAGGTACGACATATATATATATATATATATATATATATATATATATATATATATATATATATATATATATATATATATATATATGTCGTACCTAGTAGCCAGAACTCACTTCTCAGCCTACTATGCAAGGCCCAATTTGCCTAATAAGCCAAGTTTTCATGAATTAATTGTTTTTCGACTACCTAACCTACCAAACCTAACCTAACCTATAAAGATAGGTTAGGTTAGGTTAGGTAGGGTTGGTTAGGTTTGGTCATATATCTACGTTAATTTAAACTCCAATAAAAAAAAATTGACCTCATACATAATGAAATGGTTAGATTTATCATTTCATAAGAAAAAAATTAGAGAAAATATATTAATTCAGGAAAACTTGGCTTATTAGGCAAATCGGGCCTTGCATAGTAGGCCGATAAGTGCGTTCTGGCTATTAGGTACGACATATATATATATATATATATATATATATATATATATATATATATATATATATATATATATATATATATATATATATATATATATATATATATATATGTCGTACCTAGTAGACAGAATGCACTTTTCAGCCTACTATGCAAGGCCCGATTTGCCTAATAAGCCAAGTTTTCCTGAATTAATATATTTTCTCTAATTGTTTTCTTATGAAATGAAAAAGCTACCCATTTCATTATGAATGAGGTAAATTTTTGTTTATTGGAGTTAAAATTAACGTAGATATATGACCGAACCTAACCAACCCTACCTAACCTAACCTAACCTATCTTTATAGGTTAGGTTAGGTTAGGTAGCCGAAAAAGTTAGGTTAGGTTAGGTTAGGTAGGTTAGGTAGTCGAAAAATAATTAATTCATGAAAACTTGGCTTATTAGGCAAATCGGGCTTTGCATAGTAGGCTGAGAAGTGCGTTCTGGCTACTAGGTACGACATATATATATATATATATATATATATATATATAGATATGTACAATTTATTAATTTCTTCGAAATTTACACACACAAGTGTGTGTGTAAATCACAAAGAGATTAGGACATGATTAAAGTGAAAATATTTAACCACGAAAGAAACAAGAAGTGAAACAATTTTTCAAAAGTACAACAAATGAAATACATCACTCTATATAAGCAAGGAGGTGTCATGGTAGGTGTATAACAGTGTGTAATATTGGTTCGTGAAGATAAGAACAAGAGGAAACTACAGAAGGTCTGGTCATCAGCCCGTCCTCTTAAAAATAACGTCACTTTTGGCTCGTATGCGCACTATGGCCAAATTTGGACGTAATTTGAAATGAAATCGACTCACAAAAGTGACGTTCTGTTCCGTTTTCTTTTTGAGTCGTCCGGCGTATGCGCAGAGATTATAAGAGGACACTTTAAATTAACGTTTTTCATTACGTTTTGAAACTTTATGAGAATTTCCTGCCCACCTAGCCGATCAGAGGACCCTTAACTTAGTGATGTTGAAAAAAAAATCCCAAATTTATTTTAATTTTTTTTTAATTTTCAAATTACGTCCAAATTCGGCCATACGGGCAAACGGCCAAAAGCGACGTTTTTTTTAAGAGGACAGGTTGCTAAAGGATGTGAGTTTCTGGAAGCACTATACCAATTGACTAATACACGTGGTTATTATTAGATAGAAACAGTCTTCATAGTAATAATGTCTTTGCAAATTGACCTGTAAAGACTACAATAGGTGTAAAGACTTTATAGGTGAAACATCAAAATATATCATATTTTGAATTATGTGTCATAAATATTCTATGATTATTAGCCAGTTATCTAACTTTTATTGATTCATTAGTCAGAAAATTCTCAATAAATTGATGGGAGAGGTTTTCAATAATAATTTTTACAAGCGTTTCCAATATAAACTTTACTGAATCTGCATTAATATAAAATAAAATTTCATATAATATTCTAATATTATTATTATTGTAATATATTATATAATATTAAATAATATTATATTATACTAATATAATATTAGTAATGGTTTTTACAATTTGGATACAATTTAATTGATCTATAAAAATCATTATCCCAAGATGAATACATCGATATTCTATTGGGGTTTCTAAGAAACCATATGAATTAGTCATTAGAGATAGGGCTTCCAGAAACTCACATGTATTGGACATTAGACCTTATGCAGTTTCAACTTGTTCATATGTATTGGCAATCAGGGTCATCTGTTTGTTACCTCATGTTCTTATGTTCATGAACCAATATTACAAAGACATTGTTTTATACCTCACACGAACCCTTCCTTCCTGCATATTCTAGTGATGTATTTCATTGATTGTTAACGGGCTACTCATGCCCGTGCCACCTCTTGTATAGCTTAATCCTCAATTAAGCAATCTTCATTGATTGTGCTTTTCAAAATGTGTTGACCAACACGAAAGCGCCCGTCATTTATGGATTCATTTTTTTGTGCTTAATTATATATATATATATATATATATATATATATATATATATATATATATATATATATATATATATATATATATATATATATATATATATATATATATATGCGAAAAATCCACAGAGAAATATGAAATGAGGTGAACGTTTCGGCTTGTTAAAGCCTTTGTCAACACCAGACTCCGAAACGTTCACCTCATTTCATATTTCTCTGTGGATTTTCCGCTTAAAATGATCAGTGTTTTGTGATCGTCAATTGCATATGTATATATATATATATGTTGTACCTAGTAGCCAGAACGCACTTCTCACCCTACTATACAAGGCCCGATTTGCCTAATAAGCCAAGTTTTCATGAATTAATGTTTTTTCGACTACCTAACCTACCTAACCTAACCTAACCTAACTTTTTTCGGCTACCTAACCTAACCTAACCTATAAAGATAGGTTAGGTTAGGTTAGGTAGGGTTGGTTAGGTTCGGTCATATATCTACGTTAATTTTAACTCCAATAAAAAAAATGACCTCATACATAATGAAATGGGTAGCTTTATCATTTCATAAGAAAAAGATTAGAGAAAATATATTAATTCAGAAAAACTTGGCTTATTAGGCAAATCGGGCCTTGCATAGTAGGCTCAGAAGTGCGTTCTGGCTACTAGGTACGACATATATATATATATATATATATATATATATATATATATATATATATATATATATATATATATATATATATATATATATATATATATATATATATATATATATATATATATATACATATATATATATATATATATATATATATATATATATATATATATATATATATATATATATATATATATATGTATATATATATATATGTCGTACCTAGTAGCAAGAACACACTTCTCAGCCTACTATTCAAGGCCCGATTTGCCTAATAAGCCAAGTTTTCATGAATTAATGTTTTTTCGACTACCTAACCTACCTAACCTAACCTAACCTAACCTAACTTTTTCGGCTACCTAACCTAACCTATAAAGATAGGTTAGGTTAGGTTAGGTAGGGTTGGTTAGGTTCGGTCATATATCTACGTTAATTTTAACTCCAATAAAAAAAAATTGCCCTCATACATAATGAAATGGGTAGCTTTATCATTTCATAAGAAAAAAATTAGAGAAAATATATTAATTCAGAAAAACTTGGCTTATTAGGCAAATCGGGCCTTGCATAGTAGGCCGAGAAGTGCGTTCTGGCTACTAGGTGCGATATATATATATATATATATATATATATATGTCGTACCTAATAGCCAGAACGCACTTCTCAGCCTACTATTCAAGGCCCGATTTGCCTAATAAGCCAAGTTTTCATGAATTAATGTTTTTTCGTCTACCTAACCTACCTAACCTAACCTAACCTAGCTTTTTTTGGCTACCTAACCTAACCTTACCTATAAATATAGGTTAGGTTAGGTTAGGTAGGGTTGGTTAGGTTCGGTCATATATCTACGTTAATTTTAACTCCAATAAAAAAAAATTGACCTCATACATAGAGAAAAGGGTTGCTTTATCATTTCATAAGAAAAAAATTATAGTAAATATATTAATTCAGGAAAACTTGGCTTATTAGGCAAATCGGGCCTTGAATAGTAGGCTGAGAAGTGAGTTCTGGCTACTAGGTACGACATATATATATATATATATATATATATGTCGTACCTAGTAGCCAGAACGCACTTCTCACCCTACTATGCAAGGCCCGATTTGCCTAATAAGCCAAGTTTTCATGAATTATTGTTTTTTCGACTACCTAACCTACCTAACCTAACCTAACCTAACTTTTTCGGCTACCTAACCTAACCTAACCTATAAAGATAGGTTAGGTTAGGTTAGGTAGGGTTGGTTAGGTTCGGTCATATATCTACGTTAATTTAAACTCCAATAAAAAAAATTGACCTCATACATAATGAAATGGGTAGCTTTATTATTTCATAAGATAAAAATTAGAGAAAATATATTAATTCAGGAAAACTTGGCTTATTAGGCAAATCGGGTCATGCATAGTAGGCTGAGAAGTGCGTTCTGGCTACTAGGTACGACATATATATATATATATATATATGTCGTACCTAGTAGCCAGAACTCACTTCTCAGCCTACTATGCAAGGCCCGATTTGCCTAATAAGCCAAGTTTTCATGAATTAATTGTTTTTCGACTACCTAACCTACCTAACCTAACCTAACCTAACTTTTTCTTCTACCTAACCCAACCTAACCTATAAAGATAGGTTAGGTTAGGTTAGGTAGGGTTAGTTAGGTTCGGTCATATATCTACGTTAATTTTAACTCCAATAAAAAAAAATTAACATCTTACATAATGAAATGGGTAGCTTCATAACTTCATAAGAAAAAAATTAGAAAAAATATATTAATTCAGGAAAACTTGGCTTATTAGGCAAATCGGGCCTTGCATAGTAGGCTGACAAGTGCGTTCTGGCTATTAGGTACGACATATATATATATATATATATATATATATATATATATATATATATATATGTCGTACCTAGTAGCCAGAACTCACTTCTCAGCCTACTATTCAAGGCCCGATTTGCCTAATAAGCCAAGTTTTCCTGAATTAATATATTTACTATAATTTTTTTCTCATGAAATGATAAAGCAACCCTTTTCTCTATGTATGAGGTCAATTTTTTTTTATTGGAGTTAAAATTAACGTAGATATATGACCGAACCTAACCAACCCTACCTAACCTAACCTAACCTATATTTATAGGTAAGGTTAGGTTAGGTAGCCAAAAAAAGCTAGGTTAGGTTAGGTTAGGTAGGTTAGGTAGACGAAAAAACATTAATTCATGAAAACTTGGCTTATTAGGCAAATCGGGCCTTGAATAGTAGGCTGAGAAGTGCGTTCTGGCTATTAGGTACGACATATATATATATATATATATATATATATAAATATATATATATATATTTTTTTAAAAAAAAAAATATATATATATATATAAATATATATATATATATACATATATATATATATATATATATATATATATATATATATATATATATATATATAAATATATATATATATATATATATATATATATATATATATATATATATATATATATAAATATATATATATATATATATATATATATATATAAATATATATATATATATATACATATATATATATATATATATATATATATATATATATATATATATATATATATATATATATATATATATATATATATATATATTACAGGGTCAGAACACGATGGAAGAATTGAAACAATTTCCTTATTTATTTTCATGTATAATAATACATCTTCACATTACCATCCCATCCCCTACATTCCCATCTCTCTGAAGATGTATTATTAAATACGAAAGTACCTAAGGAATTTCCTTTTTCAATTCTTCCTTCGTGGTCTGACACTGTCACATTTTTCATCACGTGTTAATTTTCGTGATTAACACACACACACACACACACATATAAATATATATATATATATATATATATATATATATATATATATATATATATATATATATATATATATATATATATATTTATATATATTTATATATATATATATATATATATATATATATATATATATATATTTATATATATATATATATATATATATATATATATATATATATATATATATATATATATTGTTGAATTTGACCGAAAGGGTAAGATTAATGATTCTAACACTGATCTTTTCAATGTTTCTTATATTTTTCTTCACTGTCGAGGGAAGTTTAAAAATTAACTCTCTAAAGTTCCTTTTCCCTCTGTATTATGGTCTGACGCCTAGAGATGTGTCTCGCAAGGCAATCCTTACATTTTCAAATACAAATTCACTATGCTTTTCCAAAGGCTTATACTTTTATACTTTCTTGAGGTGAGGTGGTACTGGACGTGATAGAGGTGACTGCGGTGATTGAGGTGACTGTCTGGACAGGTACAAGCAAATGTTGTCAGCGCTTACGTCGACTGAGCTCTCACTCTTAACTCTGGTTGGAAGCATGTCGACAAGAAACTCTGTAGAGTAAGGCAGAGCCTACTCAATAATGACTTCTCTAACGGTTATGTTGAAGACGTCATTAAAAGGAAGGTGACACGCAATGAAACCTCTGAAGAATCAATCAACACAACACCTATACCTCATATTAGATTTTTTTATAGGAACGCCTTTCCCCGGCTTATAAAACGAAGGAAAGAGTTCTGAAAGATATTATTGATAGGAACGTTATCCCAACAGACACCAATAAGAAGATACAATTAACAGCTTACAACAAAAACAAGAAGACCGCCAACCTACTTACGAAGAAATTTCCCGACATCAAACATAACGCGTTAAAAGAGATTACGTCGTCCATGCCTTCACGTGCCAACTTGAGGACTGTCAGACCTAAAGATCTCAGTATATAGGCAAAACAAAAACGTCTCTCTCTCTCTCTCTCTCTCTCTCTCTCTCTCTCTCTCTCTCTCTCTCTCTCTCTCTCTCTCTCTCTCTCTCTCTCTCTCTCTCTCTCTCTCTCTCTCTCTCTCTCTCTCTCTCTCTCTCTCTCTCTCTCTCTCTCTCTCTCTCTCTCTCTCTCTCTCTCTCTCTCTCTCTCTCTCTCTCTCTCTCTCTCTCTCTCTCTCTCTCTCTCTCTCTCTCTCTCTCTCTCTCTCTCTCTCTCTCTCTCTCTCTCTCTCTCTCTCTCTCTCTCTCTCTCTCTCTCTCTCTCTCTCTCTCTCTCTCTCTCCCTCTCTCTCTCTCTCTCTCTCTCTCTCTCTCTCTCTCTCTCTCTCTCTCTCTCTCTCTCTCTCTCTCTCTCTCTCTCTCTCTCTCTCTCTCTAGGCGATTAAGATCGCAGAAAGAACAGGGCTGCATCAAGGAGCATATAATCTCCTCCTACTACCAGACCATTATCAGAGACATCTTAACAAGCAACGCTGAAATAATCGGCAGGTATAACGACAACAGAAGACTGGGCATCAGCAAAAGTCAGGACCAGCAATCAAGAACCAGTTAACACATAATTACATTCAACCCACCTCAAGACCCCTAACCATCACAGAGACAGTAGCAGCAAGAACATAATCTGCGTATGCTCATGCATGAAACTGCCTATTAATATCCATTATGCTTCATCCACTTGTTCATCTCAATCACGTCCTGTACCACCTCACCCCAAGTAAAATACAAGTCTGAAACTAAGAACTTTCTTGTTTTTTTGTAATTTATTTCTTATATTTCCATAAGCATCGATAAATGTATAATTTGTTAGACTATTAGTTTAACGTTAAAAAATCTAATGATGTATATGACAACTTCCGTACGTATTTAAAAATATTGAAAACGAAGACTAATTACTCATTCTTTGCATGGGTATTCCGTTGAGCTCAAGTTTGTATTCCGCCCAGCTGTTTATACTAAGTATATTTTTACTAGTTTTCCAGTACTTACTTACTTTGGGTAAATCACCCTTTCATGGCCTTTTTAAAGCCAATGTCCAAAACATTGCTTAATTACCTCCATTTTTCTAATAAGATTTTCTTTTGCAATAATGATCTCGGAATCTTTATTCAAACCCGAGAACGCGTTCACATGATGAGATCTCGAATCAGCCTGGTGCTGCTTTGTCTCAGATGTTCTAGACTAAATACTTCTGAATATTGTGATTTCTAAAACTGCCAGCACAACCTCTCGTGACCACAGGGTAGAGTTCTGAGATCAACGATATAATCTATGCTGGCACACAAGCGCGTTAGATGTCCTTCTTCCGTTATTATTAAAGATAATTATGATCATAAATTGTTTTAACTGTCACCGTTTAATACATCAATTTGTGATGAATATGAAACAAATTTTTTGTCTTAGACAATTTATGAAGAGCTAGAGGAAACTATTTTTGTCTAGGATTCTCTTCTTCCTTCTACATCGTCCTTCTTCACTGGATCTAACATTTCTCTCCTTCCTGCTCCTGCTGCCACCGCTACGGTTGCAGCTTTCTCTCTTTCACCTCTTTTAACCATCTACGCTCATTTATTTTCCTTTATTTCCTCTTTCTCGTTCTTATTTACACTTTTTTCCTTTTAAACTTCTAACCCAAATTCAACACTTCATCACCACTCGTTTATCTCTTAATCTATATTTAAATTATTTTCTTAATAATTTCGTTTCTCTTTGTCTCTTTTTCGTTTCTCTTAACACTTTCTCACGGCAAAACTTTTTGTTCACTCCCGAAAGCCAATGTTGGTGTTACCTAGAAGCTGGAACTGTTCGGCCCCGCTTCTCTTCTCCACAAGTCTAATGCAAGAGAGTGAGATATGGAATGTAAGGTATAGCGAAGTGCTGGAGATAATTTAGAGGTGTAGTGGAGTGCTGGTGAGTGCGGGGGTTTGGTGACTCTAGCCTTAAACTAAAGGGACGTACTTTTAAAGTTAATTGCAATGTGGGATGTATGCATGTGCCTGACGGTGACAGGGATTTTCTGCTGTTAATGCCCCACTCGTCTCGTCTACGTCGTTCTTCATAACCGCTTGCCATTACCTCGACCTAGACCAGGACCAGCGTGGGAGACTTAATAGTCACCTGGTCATCGTCAGGCCTGAGCCTTCGCCCACCAAAACCGCCATTAGTTTTTAAAGCTACAGTCCCTCATGACACTTGGGGGGGTATGTAAGATGTTTAGACTATGGATTCTTGAGTGACTAACACGATGATTCCCGCTGTCCCCACCCGCCGCCCACACGCCCACATGCTGCCTCCATCCTCCGCCTCCTCTTGTTCTATCATGAAGGAGGTAAGTGACGCAGTGATGTTTACAAGGAAAGTTTCTAGAGTTGAAGTGCCATGTTTATGTCGCATAAATCTCGCTATATATTTACCAAAATAAGAGTTTATAAACTTGGGCCAGGCTAAACCCTGTCGGATAAACGGATTTTTAATCAAGCCTCTTCTGCCGGATTACGTCTCTTGAATCTCCTCTAAATCCCCCTCCCCCTTCCTCTGTTAACCTTAGATCAATGATGATGGATTTCTTAGGTGGATTATCCGTTAATCTCGATTGGTGGTCTTGTTCCCAACCTATGGAAACCCGCCTTTTTTTTTTAGCTCAATATAAGTGGAAGTATATTGTAGCTGATGGTGTGCTGTGTGCGGCTGAGGAAACGCTACCAGTAGTCTAGTAGCCACAACTGTATCAGGACAGTGGAAACTTGTGTACATTGCCTCCTCCTCATCCTCCTGCATCGTCTAGTTCAGTATCCTCTCCCACCTTCGGGCTTTAGATACCTCGTTGAATTTTCTTGTAGTGTTTGCTGCAGTATTCCCTCTGGCTTTAGTATCTCCTTAACAGTTTTTTAATATTATATTTATCGTAGTTTTCCTAGTGTTTTTCAACGCCATTTTCTTTTTCAAACTTCTGTTATAATTAAGGTTTGACGGCCTGTTTGTACTTCAAGATGCCGTGAAGCTTTCTCCGTTGTCTTTTCCACGAAAGCTAGTTTTAAATTTACTAAATTCTTCCTTTAGTTTTTAGTCCAAAAATCTGCTTGTTTCATTTAGCCTTATATATCAGATATAAATTTTTCTCCACACAATTAGTGCCTTTTTTAATATTTCCTTTCGTAGAGAGAACACCAACCTAATGCCCATGACTGCATTCTAAGAGACTGACTTAAGGAGAACTTTAATTTAGTGCTTGCAAACCGTAGCTTCCTCCATTGCCCCCCTAACAACATATCTTACTGTTATTCTTCCAACATCACATCATTATCACTTTTAATACATTTTATCATCATGCTCTTTCTAGCATGCCTCTGTAACTCCAGCTACTACACATTCCCTGGCCACGTCTGTGATAGAAAATAATAACAATAAACAACTCCCTGCACTTATCATTAAATTGCTTTAAAATCATTTTCAATACACCTTCTGTTATCATATTTTATAATATTCTCCCAATATACTCGGTATCCTGGCTAACTATAGTGACACTATTCTCACGCACTTCATGATAATTCTTCCTCGTAGAGTTACACCGTTCATTCACATTTTAACATTTAGCTCCCTCAACCTTAGTTGTAGCTTGAATTTTGCTTCTTGTCTGAACCCACTGGCAGAGTGCATCATGCAAAACCCTTTCAGAGTAGAGTTCGTTCCTCTTGCTTTTAGGTATAGCATGGGTTCCACTGACCTCGTAAGCACAGTATGCCCACCATTTGCATTCTTTGCAGCTGTGAAATTAGTTATATGTTCTCTTACGCAAAACAGGAGGTCCAGATTGTAATAAAAAGCATTTTTTTTAATATAAACGGAATGTTCGAGTTGTTATCGACATTCGACATCCTTAATTCTTTTCCTATTATGAAATGCAGTAAACGTTTGTTTTCTTAAAGTATAAGTCTTAACACTGCATTACTAGCATAGATTAGAAAAGAGTAACACTTTGGATATAAATCAAATTCTGTATAATAATTGGTACTGTTAGGACCTCCAGCGTAAGTTAACATTATCCTGCCTACGTATCTGGTGTGTTTACCGATCCTCTTTATTCACTGTGTTAATTTAATCGGCAATACTCCTTTTAGCCAATGATCCGTTGTCACTTTTGTTAATCGTTTGCTCAGCCGTGTCCTTTCTCAGTGTTGTAACAAATGTTTGTTGTACGTCGATGCACCAGAGCTTTGTCTGTACTTTATAATGGATGCCTCTGTTCTCGACTGTTGTGTTATTTGTTTGTATTTAACATCCGTGAAAACGTAGGTATTATCTTCAGGTTCCTAAATGTTTTTCGTGCTTGATTTTTTTTCTGGCCACATCTCTTCTGCCGCAGCCTCTTGGCGTGTGTTGTCCCTGCTGCTTTTATTCAATCACTAACTTCGTTACTCATCTGCCACTGTGTGTTTCACGTGTCTTCTCTCTCCCTACTTCTGTTCTCTTCGTCTAACATAAATGCAACGTAACATCCCACGAGCATTGACGCCGATGTATCCTCAAGTAGATGTATGTTTTCTGTTATTGTCAAGCACCTTTAGATTGGATTACAAAAACTAGATCTTAACAGTGAATCATATCAGATATAATCGAGGGACACGAAGCCCTGCCAGAGCCAACCTACCCTCCCAACCCAACGAGGCATTAGGCATCCAGTAGCCACTTGTCTTGCCCCAACAGGTCGAGTTGTCCTTCCAAACGGGCGACATCATTTACGTGTATGGCGACATGGATGACGATGGCTTTTACATGGGGGAGTTGAGGGGCCAGCGAGGTCTTGTGCCATCAAACTTTCTGCAGGACGCTCCACAAGACTACGCTGATGACCACAGGTTAGCAGCTTCAGCAAACATGTTCCCTAATATACCATGAATGCCGTCCCGTATAGTATTTACTTGTAATGAAATGTAACACTATTAGTTATATACATGACGCCAACATAGTGATGCAAACCCCATTATCATAATATCATAATTCAGTATAACCTTAGTAATAGATACATTTGTTATAACGAATTTATATATATACTGCTAGGTAAATAAAGTCATAGGGTGAAAGGATACGTGCCAAGAGGTCTTTGTCCCGCACGAGGATAGAACCCAAGCACTTACACAACTGTTCTACACGACACTTCACACGAAAGTCTACGAGATTTTGGATATTCAGATCCACATCCTTTAGGAAAGCTGGCGGGTAGAGAGCACGCGATTGAATAATTTGTTTCCATAATTTAATAACACGTTCTCTATATATTTTCACTCTGCTTCCTCTTCATAATATCAGAGAGAAACCTCAGTCGAGGAAAGGTAGCTCTCTCACGCAGGCCACAATGAAAACATTTCGAGTTCTAATTTTTGCATTATTTATATTTTTGGTTAGCTATAATTTATTTAAAGTAACAAGTTTTATTTTAGTAATTTTGCTGCAGTTCTGATTATTATTGCTGTTGATTGACAAGGCTATTACTTACTTTATATTTTTTGTTGCTTGTTTCTCTTTTAGTTAGTAAATTATATCATCTCAAACTATGTTGCAAAACACAAGTTGTAAACAACTGTTATCATACAGATGTGATTTCCGCCGCCAAAAAGTGGGTACAACTAAAATTAGCTCAATGCCATATTGAAAATTCGCATACAGCTCCAGGAATGTTCAAAATAACATTTGTATGTATCATAGATCTCTCCAAGAGGCCAGCTTGACTGTTATTATATGAGTAACAATCAGTATTATTTAACATGGGATTTGAACAATTATCTTGGAGAGGCATATAATGCGCGTAAACAATAGTTTACACACGTGGAGCTGTGCTATCGAGTTTTACTGTGGCGTCAAATATGACGTAATCAAATTGATAGATCTCCGTTAATTCAACAACAGGAAGTTATAGTCTCCCACTCCCTCTCATCTCTCCCTTCTCGTTCATTTTATTTGTCGGGTCTTATGAGATTAATAATGCCATGAAAACATAGGTCACGCCGGGACACCCTGGATCCGCGAGATAGACCCGGCCCACCAGGACCGTCTGTAAGGGGACCCGGTCCCGGGGCTCATGGACCCCCACCTCCTCCACGTCCTGACCAACGTGATCGCAGGAAAGGTAAGTACTTCATCTCTGTTCATGCGTTTACATAAGTATGTGTTTACTTTTATAAGTAAATTCATTGTCGTGTTGCTTTGATCAATGTTAATGTATCTGTACTGATAGTATAACGGCTAAGCATTTGGCTTCAAAGTTTAAATATTTTTTTATGCCGATTTTATTATACATAATTTCAACTTGACAATAAACAATTTAAAACTATAAATCATTCGCAACAGTTAACATTAAATAAAATACAATGTATAAGAGAGCATAATCCCTAATAAACAGTATTTATAATGAGTTAAAATCTATTACTCTCAGGTGAATTAAAAGAAAACGTTTAGATTTTTGCCTGTTCACCAGCTAGTTTTATGTGATCAGATACTCCTCAAATTCCTCTTCATAAGAACACGAGTTTAAGTTTTATTGTTTTGTTCATTAGGGATTTAAAAATTAAATACTTTAAAATATCTGAAAATTTGTGTAATTTTCCGAGGCTCTTTTCCTATTAATTTTAATAATGGACAAATTCTAAGGACGCGAAATTATTATTATTATTATTATTATTATTATTATTATTATTATTATTATTATTATTATTATTATTATTATTATTATTATTATTATTATTATTATCATTATTATTATTATTATCGCGTTTATTATTTTGTCAATTAGTATTGTAATAATAAATATTATTTCTACTTTTTTATGTTATTTATTAATATAGTAGTTACATAAAAATAACAACTATTTTTTATGGATATTGATTGTTATCTCCAAGTTTCCGGCATTTGAACTCAAGGGGAAAATGAGTGCTAATTAGGGTATACAAATCAATTTGATAACATAATTTATTTATTTATTAATCAGGAATAAACTGACGGATTATTTTACCCTATTTTCTAACATCTAACGTTAGCGTGTGTAAAGTGCTGAAGGAGTGCTCTATCTCAGGCTAGTATATCAAGCATATATTATAGGATAAAGGATTCTCAATATATTTTTCGTAATAATCTTCGCATAAATTATTATATAGAGGATTTTTAAACACTGTGTCCACACGCAGTATATGAACAGCGATAGACGACGGAAGAATTCTCAGACCACACTTCCTAATATCTTACGGTGTAAATGTCAATATTAATTAATACTTTGTTAAAGTGGACCGAATCTGTTGTATTATCTATTATCATATGTTGGATATAAGGAACAGTACAATATCCGTGGGTCACTGTTTTGCAACCTTTACATTAAAAATTGAAAGACGCCCTTGGAATCATGATTAGAAAAATACAGTTTTGAAATTGCCATATAACCCTTTTGGCTGGTAAAAATGCTGTATCAAGCCATAGTTGGAAAAAGGATCCAATATTTATTTTAAGAAGTGTGAAATAATCTATAAAAGTAATTTTTAATCTATAAAAGTAATTTTAGAGCTAGAAGGGGAAATGTTAACCAAACCACACACTAGAAAGTGAAGGGACGACGACGATTCGGTCCGTCTTGGACTATTCTCAAGTCGATTGTGTCTCGACACAAAATATATATATATATATATATATATATATATATATATATATATATATATATATATATATATATATATATATATATATATATATATATATATATATATATATATATATATATATATATATATATACATATATATATATATATATATATATATATATATATATATATATATATAAATATATATATATATATATATATATATATATATATATATATATATATATATATATATATATATTTATATATATATATATATATATATATATATATATATATATATGTATATATATATATATATATATATATATATATATATATATTTATATTGCACATCAAGTAATTAAGTTCAGAAGTTTGTTTTATGTAAAACAGATGCTTAAAGTAAAACCCCAATCTTTCTTTCTTTGAAGGAAAATCTTTACTGAATGAAATTATAATAATTTATTCTAGTTTCTGCGACTATTGTTGAATGTTAATGTTTGTTATCACTGGTGACGTTCTTCCCATTAATTTTTGAGTTAAATAGGATCATGGCACGGAAGAGGTTCCTGCATTTCACTTATTTCTGTTTGGTGATTCAGGTAAAAACAATTGAGAAGATTTAAGTAAACGGTAAACATCATGTACAGTTACTTTTCCACTGTGATTGAAAGCAGTTGTCGATAATGCTTGCTTATTATTTTCTGTTACTGTGATGTATGTGTGTGTCTGTCACTCTGGTCTCTTAAAGGGAAACAATGAAGGTCGACTGTGTTCACAATCAAGTTTGACTCTCCGTACTTGATTCGGAATACTGCGCTAACATTTTAATAGGGATAGCACTAGTATACAGCGGCAGTTGTTGAGACATTTGCCAGTGAAACTAGATTCATCCCAAGTTAATGTTTCGTCTTTTCGCGACCTTTATATTTTAAGAACACTTTCTATCATTACTTATGAATGTTTAAATAATTAACACGGTTATTTAAAGAATAAAAAATTTATTATGTTGTAGATGTGGAGGGAGAGCGTGTTATGCAAGATGTTTCAATAACGGTGTAAGGAGTATATTCTGATTTCCCCCATGATATTGGGATGTAGTGGTCATTCTCGTTTTTTAAATAATTTTCCAATAGTTTTACGATTCCTCTAGAACAGTTTGAGCGTATTGTTTCAAAATTTACATTAAGTTTCTTCATGGTAACCCTAATTGCGTAATTTGAATGAACAGACTTTATTTTCTGCACTTCTAGTCCGGCATTTGAGTTTCGTTAATATCTATAAAAAAGACGAGTTTCTTGTCTAAATTACAAAAAAATAGGGAATGTTTGGTTTAGATTCAAATCCCAGTTATAGGAATGTTGTATGATAGTATGACAAGTTACCAAACTCCAGTCAATGTACTTTATTGAAAAAAATTAAATACACAAAGTTTTTCACTCTCCTGGGTGCTTTGTTAAGGTCTGAGTACAGTTTAGTTTAGTTCATTTATTATACACCCCATACCCTTCTTGTGGGCGGCAGTGGAAAGGGTTACAGAGGCACATAATGGGCTCAGGGACTAAACCCTGAGACTAACTCAGGGACTAAACAATTCATTTAGCTAAGCAAGCTACAATCGTGATGAGTAAGTTACAAAATTAAGTATATGTCGTCACATCAACAATGGGTTCGAGAATGATCACAAGCACAGTTTCTAAATTAAGCAACTGACATATGTGGAGAGCTAGTGTCACAATTGATATGTTTGTCCTGCACCACGCCCCCCATCCAGTGGGCAGCGGTGGATAGGTTACAATCACTTAGTTACTACCTACAGTTAGCAAACTAGGGATATTTGGCAAAAATATTTGGTAGCAGATCATTTTGAATGAAATATTTACACATCGCTGGAACATTGGTTATAGAATTGTCTCTAAATTCACTTATCTTTTCGCACTTTATCACATAGTGACGGAGGGTGTGCGAATAATTTTGTTGACACAGTTTACATTTGGTCAGGTCTACATCGGCAGATAATGACAATTCCGAGGGATACTTGTAACCGAGTCTAAGTTGAGCAGTAGTAACATCTAGAAGTCTGCTGATTTTATTGGATGGTCCATCGATGTGTAGCTCCTCTTGCATGATAGTATGATGATAGATGGAATTACTGGTGTCAATTTCACTTTGCCCCAGATCTACAAGATCTTGTTGAAGTTCTCGGTGTACTGCTGCTCTCAGATTGCTCATTGACAATCCAAGGTTACACTCAACGGCTTCTTTTAAGGCAGATTCTTTGGCTAACGTATCAGCTTTACCATGCATTTGGAGGCCAACATGAGATGGAGACCACATAAAATGGACTCTGTTACCATCCTTAATAATTTTGTTGTATTTGTGTCTAGCTCGGACACGAGCATGTTACAGTTATGTCTTAAAGAGTTGAGAGCATTTAAGAATGGTAAGGAGTCACTTACAATTAATGTATCAAGTTTGGAGACTTGTACACATTTCAGAGCAAGGAGCAAGGCAAATAGTTCGGTCTGAAGGGTAGAGGCCCAGTTGTTTATACGGACTCCCACTCAAAGTATAAGCCATCGCCCATTGTCAGGATAACTGCACTTCCAGCTGCACCCGTGGAGCGATGTAAGGAACCATCAGTGTATATGATTTGAGAGAGAGAGAATGCTCTGTGGACAGAGCATCAATATGACTTCAGGCGTTGAGCTTTGCCTCAAGACGAAGCTTGGGCTGATCTCTAATTTGCTTCATGGGTGGAAAGGGAGGGATTAAAACTGGAAAGAGTGTTATCTCCCACGGTGCAGGAAAGTTCCGTAGTTGTTTCTCTTGGAACAAATCATGAACCTGATACATTCTGAGTTGAGTTCCAGTTTTAGTTATCCATTTGGACCAATGCTCTGAGTACATAATATGAAAAGACTTAAATCACAACGATCAATCGCTGAGACGTAAGTCCTCGTCATGTACTATACTCAGACCTTGATAAAACACTCAGGAGAGCGCGAAAGACTTGATGTTTTATTAATTTTTTCTTACACTACACAGTGACATAAGTGTGTTTTTTATCGTTACTAATTGGTCTGTTATTTTATTGAATTTCTATCAAATTCGTTGGAATATATAATTCAGCAATTGCTTCTTTACATTTTTATGCTCATCTGTTTGATTAATAAATTATATATTGTATTATAATTGGAATTTTGGTCAGTTTCTCAGATTAACTTATAATATCATGTAATAATTGCTCTTAATTTATTTTTGTTTCTCATATTGTAACTGAAGAAGTAATAAAGTAATTTTAAGACGTATATTCATATTTTTTCAACGCAAAAAGCGAAGAAGGAAAAGAGCAAGAGAGAAAGAGCAAGGGAGGAACAGAGAGCTAGCGAGCGATAGAGACCGCGCGTGAGGGAGACAGACAGGCAGACATAGGAAAAAGAGGCAGACACTCATATATACATAGACAGAAGCCAGCAAATAGGTACAGAAAGAGACACAGGCATACAGAGACAGGTAGATACAGAGGGGGATGGGTGTATGATAAGGGGAGAGGAGAGAAAAAGTTAGTTTGAGCAAGATAATGGGAAGAACATTTGAATTTTTAAGAACGTATTATTATTATTAATACTTTCTTATTATCTATTTTTATTATTTATACTATTATTAGATTAAATATTATTTATCATTATTATCTACTTTTATTTTTCCACACCTTCATTTTTTATTTATTCTTCCTATAATTATTTTGGACCTTCATACCGTTAATACCGTTTCTCTTTTGATTCAAGCAAGCATCAATCATGATGGATTGATTTAGGTGTAAATATAACCACATTTGTTATCAATATTTAATATTCTTATATAATTTTTATCTATATATTTGTTTTTGTTTTCCTTCCGTCATTTATGGTATCAATGTATGCACTATATGAGCTCGCCGGCCTAGCTTGAGTGTTGCCATCTTGCCATAGTGTGGTTAGATGACCCCACTAAGCTGAGGATTGCTACCTTGACATTGTGGGGCGAGAACCCCAGTGACCTGAGGGCTGTCATCTTGACACAATACCGTGATACAGCCTTAGGCCAAAGGGTTGCTCTACTGGCAAAGTGGAATGGGGGATGGTCCCTTTGCTTTTGTGAGGATTGCCACTTTGCTACAGTGGAGAAAATTTTCCCTAATGGCCTGTGGGGTGCTACTTTGCCATAGACTTTGCCATTGTGTGGAGAAGTTAGCTTGAATGAATATATTTTGACAACCCTTAATATCAATGTACTCACTGCCACACCAACTAATACCATATCTCTCTCCTCCTCTTCTTAATCTCAATACTGCTTTCATATCTTCAGACGAGCCGGAAGGCACGGACCAAGTACACGAGGAAACGATTCTAAGGAAAGGTTAGATAATTATTTTTGATATATTCATTTACAAATTCTTTCAGTCCACTTTAATATTGGTTTACCTCTTCTTTAATTTTTTATTTTTTTTAGTTTTCTCTTTTGATTCAAGCATGCATTAGCTCAGTGACTGAGGAGTTCATTCAGAACAACACCGCAAACAGTCTGTCAGATGTTTCATTTTAAATGGCATTATTAAAGTTTTATTCATGTTTTTTCGTGCTATTTTTATCTTTTTTTTCAGTGATGCTTATATTGTTTTTAAAATAATTTAGAGGAAAATAAAAATCAATTTGGGTTGAGGCAATTAATTTCGCTTCGAATTTAAGAGTCGAAGTGGAAACTTTTCAGCGATCAGTTCAGTGATTTATTCAATAATGCGGCATTTTCGCATACAGCTGTTACTGTTTCGAGAACTGCTGTTATTACTTCTACAATAACAACTACTACTACTACTATTAATACTGATGTTTCAAATGAAAATTTCATTTCAACGGTTGCTTCAACTGCAACTGACTTCATCTCTCCTACCAACCGTTCTATTACCACTGCTAATTCGGCCACTTGTTAGTTGAGCAACAGCTTCGTATTTTTTACATGGTTCAAGTTCAAATCCTTGCTGTTCTCGATTAAATAAAATATTTAATGACTACAATATTTATGATTCCGTTTACAAGAAGTGGATGAACGTGTAAATGAAATACTTATATTAAATTATGAAAAAGACTTTAAATTACATGAATCTAAGCACTAACGTGGAATTGACTGCCCGAAATCATTCTTAAATAGCTTGAATAAGTGCATATTTTATCTCGTCATTATATTAAAAGATTGTTATTTTCGTTTCAATGAAGAAAACGTTAAAAACTTCAACTATGGTGATCGAGCTTTGATAATTATTTTTAATTAGATCCTGAGATTGCAGAGACACGGGCTACAGTAGTGAAAATGTGCGCTGCTACGGTGCTGAAGAGAGTTTGAACGATTGTCCAGCAGAATTCATTAAGTTGCTTTGAGCCAAGGTTCTTTCCAACCGCTCATGGACCAACCCGTCCTCTTAAAAATAACGTCACTTTTCGGTCGTATGCGCACTATGGCCAAATTGGGATGTAATTTGAAATGAAATCGGCTCACAAAAGAGACGTACTGTTCCGTTTTCTGTATGAGTCGTCCGCCTTACTCGGCAAGCTTAGAAGAGGAAACTTTCCATTAACGTTTTTCATACCGTTTTGAAACTTTATGAGAATTTCCTGCCCACCTTACCTATGAGAGGACCCTTAACTTACTGTTGTTGAAAAAAATCCCAAATTTATTTTATTTTTTCTTTCATTTTCATATTACGTCCATATTCGGCTATACGGGCAAACGGCCAGAAGCGACGTTCTTTTTAAGGGGACAGGTTGGGTGATGTGGATTAATTATGTTACTACTACTACTACTGTCCAACCGCTCAGTATCGACCCTCTGAACTGCTATATAAATCTGTCACTCCAATGGCAAGCTAACCGGTTACCCTGAATTTGTTTCTCTTGTGTAAATAACTGCTGGTCCGTGGATTAATCATGTCTTGTCCCCAGGATTCAAGAACTAAGACGTATCACTGACTGTGCCCATGTTTCTCTGTTTTACGGCAAACTGTTGAATGTTCATGAAAGAGAAGCAACAATGCGTTCACTTACATTTTACGTTTATGTAGAAGCTGCAGGAATACGAGGGTCCGCAACCTGTGACTAGTTTCTTTGTGGATATTCTCTGTTGCAACTGTTCTGCACCGTTCTGGACTATTCAGTATATTTTTTGTGCACCGACTCACAAGGTCTATGCGATATATCAGATAAGAATATCAGGCGTACATGTTCACTTCTTCAAGGTTTTTATGATGACTTTTTAAGTTCTCATCGTATTTTTCCCCTCAAAGTATTTTTTTCGTTGCATTTGAAAATTTATGCGGTTATAACCATTGCATAATGAAGTAACTGTAATTGATGTGATTTCTACGTGCTGTCTACTGCTCCCACAGAGAGGATTAGTTAGGATATGCCGTGGACTGACTGCAGTACGATTTTCATAACTGCCATTGCTTTCAAGATGCTATTGCTTGATATCGTTGTAAGTTCCTTCAGAATTTTCTTGTAGGATATGGACTCCTAGCAATATCGTCATACTGAAAGTCAAACTACTCGGCGTTAGAAAAATGTCTACAGTGTTTTAAATATGAATACAAAAATTTATCAGTGATTCTAGCGTTGAGACTGACCAGATGCCATGCATGTGATATGACATAATTGACTTTTTCATTAACAGATACCCAAGTACAGCTCATTATTTATATATAACAGTGCATAAATAACGCGAACATAACGTCAGTTGACCTCACAGGAAGTGCAGCGATGTCACAGGCAAAGTTCTAATATAGATACTTTCAGTGTGCAGCTCAGCAGTGTCTTATATTACCGCTTTGGCATTAAAGTCATTATAATATGCGTAGCCATTCAGTTTTCTTTGTCATGCTGTTCTTGAGAAGTTGCGAATGTTATTGTGAATTTTGTTCCACCCATGACATTACTGAACTTAAAGTTGAGCAGTCATAGTCACGGCTTGATTCGAGTCTAAACAATGACGGGCTTAGTGCTGCATGTTTGGATCATGAGGATCGGAATTAGCAGAAAAGTAGGATCTTTTATAATCTCAAGTTATATAATGTTTTAGAGCTTGAACACAGGTTGTAGGATTATACTTGCTTGAATATTCGAGGTTGGCTCGTCTCGGCTGCGCTATGCTCACTTGGCTGACTTGTTGTCCTGGATTTTATTACCTCATTTTAGTTTTAGCGAAATATTTTATAAACGGCTGTTAATTTTTGTTTTGATATATTTTGCTTCAGTAAACGTTGTGATTATAAATTAGGTAACACATTAATCTTGGAGCAGCCGTCGTAGTTATTGTCCTCTATGATCAGCAGCAAAAGGTGTTTCATAATATAAGGTTTCTTTGTGCTAGTAGAGTCTTTTCATATGTGTTTTCATAATGTATTAAAATGCACATATTTTCCTACTAGAAGAGATTTAGTAACACCCCTGGCGTATGTCAGCACTGTGGAGAAATGTAAGGCAGACCACTGGAACATTATCTAACACAGTGCACAGTTACAAACCCATTAAGATTTCAACTTAGTTTCAACAGAGCAGAAGAAGTTGTTAAACATATATAGCAAAATCTTACTGAAGCAATCATACGAGTCATTAATACTCATATTCCGTCCAAGTAAAAGAGAAACTAGGAACACTTAGTGGGCCAGCCAGAGGCTTAGGGCCCGCGCAGGAATATCCCTGCAAAAAAAAAAAAATAAAAACACTGGCGTCTCCTCCCGAGCTCTGCCACACTGCTCGACCCAGCCACTGAGGAAGGGAAGAGAGTGGGTGTCTTGTATACACTGTGCTGTGTTCTCTCCTAATACAGTATATCATGTATTTTTTTCCTCCTGTACTAATCTACACTGCTAAATTGCTACAGAAAATATTTATGGAAGTTTTGCAATGCTCTTAATATCTAACATAGACTTGAAATGTGCTCTTGATATGCGTTCCTATTAATGATTTTGAGATGATAACTAATGTTTTTATTCTTCTCCTGAAAGGTGTAGTACATCTTTTTCTCGGCATTAGGAACAAACATTCTACTGATAGTTTATGTAGTAATCTGTCACACTTCTGTTTCTCTCAAATGTCTGTGTAAATATTTTCTCTTAATTTTCCAACATCTAACACCTGCAAAGCGCCACGGGATCAATGCAAAACTAGGTTCAATAGACCGATCGGGACCTATCGACTGACAAATGAAAAGACATACATTGACAGAAAGACACTATAAAGTTACACGGAAAACAATTAAATATTAAATGAAGCAGAATTAAACTTGTTTGCAAAGATATTCACAAAAACAAATATTCAAACGTTTATCGCCAAGTCTACCCCCAATCTCCATCTACTGAATTCTCATTGTTTGCATTTGGAATATGAACAAAATTAACATGTATTTTTTATTTTATATAAAAAATACTTCAGTATTTTTTGTAAATTATTCAGCATGCGAAATAGGTTAATTTACATTTTAAGTTGGGAAAGGTTACTCATCGATTAAATAAATTTTATTTCGCTCAGACATTGCCAATATAATTACTCTGCTTCCCCACATTCATTTCGTATAAAAACATCAGCCAAGTAGGAAGCAGGTGCAGTGTAGGAAAAGACTACTGAAAATATTACAAACATAACACCAGTTCATTCATTATATTTTACACACTGCACACAATCACGAACCACCAGCACCACAACACACCATCACGAACCACCAGCACCACCACAACACACCATCACGAACCACCAGCACCACCACTACACACCATCACGAACCACCAGCACCACCACTACACACCATCACGAACAACCAGCACCACCACAACACACCATCACGAACCACCATCACGAACCACCATCACGAACCACCAGCACCACCACAACACACCATCACGAACCACCAGCACCACCACTACACACCATCACGAACAACCAGCACCACCACAACACACCATCACGAACCACCAGCACCACCACTACACACCATCACGAACCACCAGCACCAACACCATACACCATCACGAACCACCAGCACCACCACCATACACCATCACGAACCACCAGCACCACCAGAACACACTATCACGAACCACCAGCACCACCAGAACACACTATCACGAACCACCAGCACCACCACAACACACCATCACGAACCACCAGTACCACCACAACACACCATCACGAACCACCAGCACCACCACTACATACCATCACAAACCACCAGCACCACCACAACACACCATCACGAACCACCATCACGAACCACCATCACGAACCACCAGCACCACCACTACACACCATCACCAACCACCAGCACCACCACTACATACCATCACGAACTACCAGCACCACCACTACATACCATCACGAACCACCAGCACCACCACAACACACCATCACGAACCACCAGCACCACCACTACATACCATCACGAACCACCAGCACCACCACTACATACCATCACGAACCACCAGCACCACCACTACATACCATCACGAACCAACAGCACCACCACTACATACCATCACGAACCACCAGCACCACCACTATACACCATCACGAACCACCAGCACCACCACTACATACCATCACGAACCACCAGCACCACCACTACATACCATCACGAACCAACAGCACCATCACAACACACCATCACGAACCACCATCACGAACCACCATCACGAACCACCATCACGAACCACCAGCACCACCACCACACACCATCACGAGCTTCCAGCACCACCACCACCACACACCATCACGAACTACCAGCACCACCACTGCACACCACACTAATAATCAACACCACAACGCACCAACACGCATCCACAAGATCATCACCACCGCCCTATAAGACTAGGTGTAGCCTCAGACAATACACATCGTCAGTTATGAACGAAATATTTACTCCATTTTTAACCGCTACTCATTATCCATGGCTCCCACCACATCTCATGAACTGTTCACTCTCATTTCCTACGACAGTTCTCACAATCACTCGCTATTACTGCTCATCTTCTCAGACATCTTTTTTTATTTTGCCATCAAATTCTTCCGAATAAACTCACTTCAACAATCTATCACTATCCATTTGTTAAATATGATCAACTAATGTTGATCACGTTCAACATTACTATGTTTAGTCTTACTAATGTCGTCTCAGTACAGTCTGGAGATTTACACATTTCAAAACTACATCTTTCTGCGACATTTTAATAACCTAATTAGATTTGGCGATTTCAAGTATTAAATTTTGGTATTTTTTTATATAATCATGCCACAAGAGTGCCTGGCATCCATACATAGAGCTAGGTTATAACTCTTCTTAGAACAGACCTCCGTCTGTATCTCTTATCATCTTGTTCTTCCTTATCAGGGCTTTCATTGTTTGAAATTTATTACTTCTGACTCTCTCTTCTCTCATATTTGAACAAATTGCTCTTGTGTTAGTAAAAGTCCTAAGTATTTAATATGGATTAACCACTTCACATTTGCTAATAATTCCCTGTAAAATTTAACATTCAGATTAAGCCCACAGTTTATATACTCAATATGAAAAATATATCAACAAATAATCAAGCTGCTGGCAATAATATTGACCGGTTTCTGATTTCGTCTCTCGCATCGTGTATTGTTAATATCGTAAAGGAACTTCTGTGCAAAGTTTCAGACTTTTTTAGCAGCATTCGAAACTTTTGCCACCTATTGTCACTACTAAATGATAAACTAATTTACAGACAATTTTAGTAAAATAGGCTAAAAATGTTGTGCTTTCAGACTCGATGATGGAGTTCATCGGGAATTATATATCCAGCAAAGTAACACAGGCTGCCCATGCTGTTGGTATCACCAGGCAGGCCACACAGACTGGTCATGATGTTGGTATCACCAGGCAGGCCACACAGACTGGTCATGATGTTGGTATCACCAGGCAGGCCACACAGACTGGTCATGATGTTGGTATCACCAGGCAGGCCACACAGGCTGGTCATGATGTTGGTATCACCAGGCAGGCCTCACAGACTGGTCATGATGTTGGTATCACCAGGCAGGCCACACAGACTGGTCATGATGTTGGTATCACCAGGCAGGCCACACAGGCTGGTCATGATGTTGGTATCACCAGGCAGGCCTCACAGACTGGTCATGATGTTGGTATCACCAGGCAGGCCACACAGGCTGCCCATGCTGTTGGTATCACCAGGCAGGCCTCACAGACTGGTCATGATGTTGGTATCACCAGGCAGGCCACACAGACTGGTCATGATGTTGGTATCACCAGGCAGGCCACACAGACTGGTCATGATGTTGGTATCACCAGGCAGGCCACACAGACTGGTCATGATGTTGGTATCACCAGGCAGGCCACACAGGCTGGTCATGATGTTGGTATCACCAGGCAGGCCTCACAGACTGGTCATGATGTTGGTATCACCAGGCAGGCCACACAGACTGGTCATGATGTTGGTATCACCAGGCAGGCCTCACAGACTGGTCATGATGTTGGTATCACCAGGCAGGCCTCACAGACTGGTCATGATGTTGGTATCACCAGGCAGGCCACACAGGCTGGTCATGATGTTGGTATCACCAGGCAGGCTACGTGCGAGTACCAGTCCCTGCATCAAAGCATACATGATGACAAAGTGTCCAGCGAAGTATCTGAACATACACAAACGTCTGACCAGGCTGTTGAGGCCAACGAGGTCACAGATGAGATCGAGAAGGTCATTCATGAGGTCAAAGCGACTCGTTCCAAAAAATCACGTAAAATGAAAGTTGTCAGAACAAAGATACTCAGCCCGAGAAGTGATCGTAATCATTTGCTCAACAGTGACGGTACTGAGGTCTGTGAGTCGAACGAGAATCCTAATGACATCACTGGACAGAGTATTCAAGCCAACAGTGTCAGTACAGAAAATAATCTGAAAAGCAGAAAACAAGAATCTGGAAAACATGCTAAGCTTAGTATAACAACTAGTAATTCCTGTAAAGAGGACATTGAAATCAAACCAGAACGCCATGTCGACAAAGAAGCTAGCAATGATAGCAGGGAGATGGATGGTATGAACGAGACAGAAAGCCCTAACAAAATAAATCGAGGGAGCAAGAAGATGACCAAAGATGCCAAGAAGGAAGCTCGTGGCTTCTGCAGAAAGACCGCCGACTCCACAGAGGAAGCAGCCAGCCAAAGTATGTCGGTGAAAGACGAAACGTCTAGCATGTCTTCAAAAACCCATGACACTAATGAGAGCACTGAGGCTGCAACTAACAAAAAGAAAGGTTAGATCTCATTCAAGGAGTGGACTTCTTTGGTACCCTTGCCTAACAAATTTGTCCTAGATTGGAACCCTTGGCTTTCAAAGTGATCCCAGTTCTGTCAGCTATACAGTCGCTTTGGGGCACCTTTACTTATCGAAATACTTCTTTATTAATTTTATTGACAAATTTTCTTACATTTGCGCCTATATCGTAAGATGTTTTACAGCTATAAGGCGCTAAATCCCTTAGGACCCTTTTGGGAATATCCGGAAAGTCGGTCTGCTGCGAAAATATAACTGCTTTTATATTGTTGCAAGAAATATGTAATTTACAGAGTTCGATGGTAGATCTGGCCAAGAATATTCGTCCCTAACTAGTTCCTCCTACCTCCTTCTCAGTCTATGTTCTTTACTAAGGCATCACTAATTTTTCTAGCCATTATAATTTGCTTTATATAGCGCAGCTCCAAATATTTAGTTCTGGCTGCTTTCCTCATAGTAGCAGTCTTTTTGTTTTCCTAATGAATGCCCGTTTATGCTTTTGCTCGCAATGCAATATCCGCTGCGAACATTTTTGAGATAAACATCATATGAGAGCAAGAACAAATGAAGTTCTATTTTCACATGGTGTTTTCTCAGCTTAATAGTTGTTCTTCCTTTCAGGATGTCCATTTTCGTACCTTCTCCATGCGAGGCCTTAATCCTTCATTTATTTTCATTTTTTCTGTTTCTTATGATTTTTTGCATTACTATATCAAATATTTTCTTTCCAGCATTCAGTGATGCTATGGTCTGCGCTTAAGAGCGCTCTCTTCCCAACGATCGTTTACCTCGCTTCCAAGGGTTTCTCCTCTCAGCCTCGTCCTCAATTTACTGGCCACTATAACTTTGAGTGCATGTTGTCTATTCCTGATCAGTTTTAAGTGAAGTTTGTCTTTAACTTTTTCTCCGACCACTTGGGCTGGACAATAGAGCCACTGTCTCGCTTCATGCAGGACGCCGTTCAATCCCCCCGACCGTCCAAATGGTTGAACATCATTCCTTCCCCCCCGTCCCATCTCAAACCCTTATCCAGATCCCTTCCCAGTGCTATATTGTCGTAATGGCTTGGCGCTTTCCCCTGATCGTTCCCTTTCTTTTTTTCGAGTAAATTGTCATCCCTTTCAGATCTTTCTCTTTTACTTCAAGTGAATCGGTGTGTCTTCCATATAAGCTATTCCTTCTTCAGCATTTAACAAATGTTTCACTGATATCGTATGTTGTGTTGTGTTTACGGCCTATGAACCGCTTGAAAGGCCTTGAGTGTCTCGCTTTTCTGTTTAGAAGTTCTAGTCTGGTTTTCTTCAAGCTTACAGCTTTGTTGCGAGAGGCAGTCTTGGCTTATCCAAGACTATCTCTTTCTCACTCTCTCGATAGTGTTATATTCCCTGTGTATTATATGTTTCCTGTCTCAACATCACATACATGATTCACACGGCTTTCTCTTTTCCTACCCTTCTCTTATCCTACTCTTAACTTCCTCTTTCCCTTCCCTTCCACTTTCCATTCTTAGAACAGTGTATATATAAATTTCGGGTTTTCTCCATCATGGATTATTTATATGTCATTCTCAGAATTCAACTTTTCCTCCTGCGCTTTTTTTTATTTGATTTGTGGTTTGCAACTAAAGCTTTTTACTCTGCTTTCTCTGTTTTAATATTTTTATTGTTATAGTTAGCAGAAAAAATTAATTATCATTCCAGTATTATATAATGTAAAATTTTGTGGTATTGCCTTTTCCTGGCTAGCTTTTTTAATGTGAAGTCTTACAAAGTGTTTCTTAATTTTAATTTTTATAGTGAACTTCTCTTTCCTTACTAATTCCATAGTAGTTATTGCCATTTCACTTCCTTCAAATTAGTTTTCCAGGCCTGGGACCTTTTTGATGAGTTACTTCATTCCTGCTTTTTAACATTTTAATTCAAATTAAATTTTTCTAAATTATTTACATTAATGCTCCCTACGTATAGTCTATACATACATATCACATCTGTTTTCGACTCAACGTCCATAACTGACTACGATTTGATTATCTGTTCCATGATAAACTTGCTTTAAAACTCTCCCTTCATTGTGTCATATTGGTTACTCGTCAACTACTTCACATTCATTCTAGTTTTGCTTAGGCTTTCGTGGCACCTTATTGAAGCCACTGTTCTGACCAGCCCCTACCTAGCAAATGGGAGCCACAACATTGACCCACCCCCATCTAGTAGATGGGAACTACAGTATTGACCTAACCCCACCTAGTAAGGGAAGCTACAGTATTGACCTACCCCTACCTAGTAGATGGGAGCCACAGTATTGATCGAATCCTACCTAGATGATGGGAACATCATTCTTGATCCTTCTCCAAGTCGATTGGAACCAATCTTGACCAGCCTTCCACCTAATTGATGGAAATAAATCTTGATCCATCCCCACTAGTAGTTGGGGATCAATCTTGATCCGCCCTCACCTAGTAGATGGGAGCCATATGCTTGACCCGCTCCCACATAGTAGACGAGATCCACAGTCTTGACGTGCTCCTTAATGGGATCACTGTGGTTGTTACCGTTAATTGTTCTATTATGACTTAGCATGCTTCATACATCCTTATGGCGGCTCTGTGTTATTTGTCCAAACAATGACGAATGACCTTCTCGTTTCAGAACCTTCGAAGGGGATTTTTAGTAATTTCATGAGTGCCACAAAGGCGTCACTTAGTAGAGCCACGAGCTTGATGATGGATGGCACTGCTAAAGCCCCCTCGGATGCACCAACGGCTTGGGACAAGGACAACACCGAGGTGGAGTCTCACTTATCGCCTCCAAGTGCTGTATAATTTATATATATATATATATATATATATATATATATATATATATATATATATATATATATATATATATATATATATATATATATATACATATATATATATGCTAGACGTAGAAGCAAGTGACACATTATCGCTAGTTGCAGTAAAAGGCTGGCAAGCTACTTTTTTAGACATCTTTAGCGAAACTAGTGCCAAATTTACTGTAATTTTGGCTATGATCTTACTTCTTTTCATTTTTTCTTAACTAGGGCTTGCATTTATTTTGTTGAGTTTGTAATTAAATGATACATTGTAAAAATTATTTTATTAAGCAATATTTTTTCAAATACATAGAATTCAGAAAGTTATCGAGAGTCTTTTGGCTCTTTTTTCTGCTTGCATTAGATATTAGGGCATGCAACGAAGAGGTTCAGGATCTGGAGCCCCTCTTAAGTTGACTTAGTTGCTTGGATAATATCTCCAGGGACATGGTTGGACAACTCTCGATTATATATAACAAAATACTTCGCAGCACCGGAAATATACGACAGTTGAATGGTTGGAAAACATGAATATGATGTTAAGAAAGAACGGCAGATGTCTTTTAATGTATTGGGTAGAATGCAGGATAGAAAGACATGACTGGATTGCAGTATTTGACAGAAGACATGAGTGGTTTTTGTGAGTAGGACAGAGAAAGTGACTGTTTATGGTGAATAATCATATGTGACAGACAGCGACCTAGCTGACATCACTGGAAGACATACAATTATAGATTGAACATTTGGGTTTATGACAGGTACACAGGGCATTCTTCAGAACGCGTATATCTAATGTGCACGTGTAGCACCGTTCCTCAGGGGAACCCTGGGTTCTTTTGTACATGTTCCTCGACTATGACTGGCGCGCAATGGCTTCAATATTCAATAGCATCTTTTATAGAAATTATGAATGAAAATTTAGGAGAATGTGTATACCTGTTTAATCACACACACACTACCTTTTATCCCTTCCCAGTCTTTTTCTGGTATCTCTCTTTCTCACTCTTCTCAACTCTCTAACTCTTTTCTTTCTTGCCTTCTAACTTCTCTTTTTCAGTCCCCTCTCTAATTCCCATTTTTTAACTCTCCAATTCTTTATTCTTTTATTGTCTCTCTCTTCCCTCTCTTATTTTAATTTCCTAGTTCTCTGCCTATTTCGTCTTTATGTTTTTCTATCTCTTGTGTTTCTGGTTTTCTCCCTCAAATAATTTTGTTTTCTGCCTTTTATCTCTGCTTTTCCATCTCTAACTTTATCTGTCTCTTCCCATCCCGTTTCTAATCATTTTCTTTTCTACTTATGCGTAGTAACAGTCCAATATATCGAATCGCACCTGAAAGTTCAGGTTGAAGTAGAATCGGCTAATTTATTTCCTTCTTCAGCAGACAATTACTTATGTCTGTCGTAGAGAACTCTGCGAAGGAGAATGTTTTCTTTCCACGTGCAGCTGAGGAGCTTCGCTTGATTACGAATTTTGTACAGAAATCAAATATAACTTCTCGGAAGGATGATTCCCAGCTGAAGCTGATATTAAAAATATATATGTTCATGTGGATTTTGCACGTTGTTTCCTTAGCGTTTATGAATATCCATAACTGCTAAGGTATTCTTATCTCCTCTGCTATTATTAACTTATCATAAAAAAACGTGTGTTTAAGACAGCTAGGGGCATAAAGGGAAGCAAGTCTTTAATTCCACGTTCTGGCGAAAACTTTGACATACAAGAGGCTTAGTAGTATATATTGATTAAGAAAAATGTATGCTCATGAAGAATACAATGATGTTTATTCCTGCAGAATAATAAAAACCAAAGAAGAGCAATGATTACTCAGGAAGAATAAAATCAACAATGAATAAGTGTGAATATTCTTGAAATTTGTTGAATATTCTTGAAAAATAGTGAATATTCTTGTGAATACACAAGAATAATATTGAATACTCAAGAATAATAATGTAGGCGGATGAAGAAGATAATATATTTCTGGTTAATCGGTTTTCCAAATGAAAATAAAGAATATGCATAAAGAATAGTCCATATTTTGCAGGTTAACACACAATACAGTAATAAACAATTACACAACATACTCTCATAAAGGTAATTAACATTTTATGATATTTGGGTCAACCCAGGGATACTTCCGTCTTGATAATGGTCCTGGGCAGTTCTATGAAATCTTATGTTTTGCAACTATGATAATACAACAGATTCATTAATTATTGATTTGGATTTAGCAGTAAAATATTGGAGGATTCATGTGTCAGGGTATGGTTTTGCGACGGAGGCAGGTTTGATGTATTTATATTTAACTATTGCATTCTCTAACAGTTTGATAGTTAAAATCAATTTAACATGTTTTAATATTCTACACAGATTTGATCATAGATCATTTGCCATTTGGTATCGAATAGCAGTATGTGGTTACGTTTTTTCAAATTATACTCATAATAATAATAATAATAATAATAATAATAATAATAATAATAATAATAATAATAATAATAATAATAATAATAATAATAATGTATTAATTTGTGTTAGGGTTCCAGTTAGCATAGTGTTTGCAAATATTAAATACAGATTATTTAAATATATTTTGAACATGAGCAATTTAAGTAAACTGATCTACATTTTGATAACAAATAATTTTATTTTTATCTGTTTAAATATCCTGTGAAGCCAGGCAATCAAATCTAATTAACTGACAAATTTATTTATTTCCTAAGTGCCTAACTCGGCGATGAATACTTGTCAACTGCCGGAGTTTCTCTAGTGAACAGGTCAGGTGTTAACACACTCAATGGCGCACTACGACACCCCACTGATAATGTAGTCAACCCACTGGGTAAAAATGTTTCTTAGTGTATTTGAGCAATTTGAGTACATGTTCTGACCTCATTTTGGTTTGTACCTGAAATTCCTTGGGCGAATGTTAAGAGGTTTCAATGTTTACATCTGTATCAGGAACTTAATTATCTCCACTAAACCAATTGTTGCTCTAAATCCACAAGGCATGACCTTTTATTTGGCACTGGAACGTTTCTCTAATGTGAAGTAGTTAAGTCATATATGCTATTCAGCTACTTAAAAAAAAAAGAGATCCTTGTGACATTTAGAGTATGTAGTGGCACTTGTAACACGCTCTTAAAGTGCTTAGACTCGGCAGTCCTTCCGTCAGTCACATCAATTTACTGTATGTAGCACGCAAGTATTGATAAGACTGTAGCGTAGTCTTCATCAACCGAATTTATTGAGCACTATCTGTCGCTGCTATTGTTTCAGTTAAAAATTTGTGTGGCTTTTATTGTTCATAGGTGAATGATGCCATAGTCAATGTTAGTTACCATTTATTGTACTCGCTATTGCTGATCAGTTGTCAATATCAGGGGTCACGTTTTTTCGAATAAGGTTAACTGAAAATTAAATATTAATATAAACTCATGGTTATATTATCATCTCTCGTTAAGCATACAGATGTGGTTTGTACATCACTTACAGGTATTCACGAGATAAATATTCTAAAAACGCGTCCACGAACAGGCATCTGAAATTTCTACATATTTAGGAATTCACGAAGGAGAGCGCAGAGGCCATTAAAAAGCTTCAGTAATTAGTGCGCAGTACCTGTAAATTTTAGTTTAAGGGGCGCGGTCACTTTCCAGGCTCAGTCAGGACAAAATTTGTTTACGAGGAGCTGTGAATCAGCCGGCTAGGACGATGGTGGGGAGGATACAATATAGCTAAATGAGTTTTTGATGCGTCTCAGTGCCGTGATTTAACCACGTTTAAAATACCCATGATTTTTGTCAATAAACATTCCTGCCATATACACTAAAGCAATATCGTTTAAACAATGTACTTATTGGAACTTAAATACGATATTAATAGGAATACACATTTTTGTTATAACTAATATTATTTTTTTATTTGATAGATATTTTTACATAAGCGCATGGTCTATGCTTATTTAGATTTTACGTTCACATTAAGAATTTTTATATAAGACACTCACACTCAGCAAATGTTAAGAATCTTGGCAACACTTTAATATTCCTTATTAATATTCCTTAAAATTTTCTAATTAAGTTCTGGGGTTTAAAACTCTTCATAAAACTTCTGATTTATATATTTTATATATCACAGCTCTTTTAATGGATAGATTTTACCTGCATGATTAATCTATGACTCTGGGTCGATTAATCTCGTGATGTTTATTACTTAAAATTAATACATGAAATTCAAATTTAAATCGTGTTTTTCTGTATAAATCAGATTTCTAGTTTATCCGAATATTAAGCCATATATATATATATATATATATATATATATATATATATATATATATATATATACATATATATATATATATATATATATATATATATATATATATATATATATATATATGTTTAATTATTTTCTCGGAATGTCATCCAGAATTTCAGCGTTCATGTAGTACTATATTTACTAAAAATAACAAATTATAGTATGTATGACTTAAAGCAATGAGAGTAACATATGTATCTAGACATAATTTTAAGGCTTCAATTAAGAATTTAATGTCTATCGTTGGTAATCATAAATGCATTAATCCTCTCAATGATTTCTTTAATTTTGTTATAATATGATTTACAGTTGTTTTATTAGTATATTAAGAGGTTGCCTAAAAGTGCAAACTTAGACGATTTTTAGCGATCTTTCATACTCTTACATCTCTTATATGGGCATCGGAAGTCCGTAAAGGTAATATCGTCGTTATCTGGATACTTAAGTTGAATTTGAAATGCTCACGATAAGAGTTTGTGTTTGATTATTGGGATTATTAGTTAAAATTTTTCTCAATCGAAACGCAAGTGGCAACTTCTTGGATATTAGTAATACAACTAGTGTGTGTGTGTGTGTGTGTGTGTGTGTGTGTGTGTGTGTGTGTGTGTGTGTGTGTGTGTGTGTGTGTGTGTGTGTGTGTGTGTGTGTGTGTGTGTGTGTGTTTGTATGTGTGTTTGTGTGTGTGTGTGTGTGTGTGTGTGTGAATGTGTGTGTGTGTGTGTGTGTACTCACCTATTTGTCACCTATTTGTGCTTGCGGGGGTTGAGCTTTGGCTCTTTGGTCCCGCCTCTCAACTGTCAATCAACTGGTGTACAGATTCCTGAGCCTACTGGGCTCTATCATATCTACATTTAAAACTGTGTATGGAGTCAGCTTCCACCACCTCACTGCCTAATGCATTCCATCCGTTAACTACCCTGACACTGAAAAAGTTCCTTCTAACGTCTCTGTGGCTCATGTGAGTACTCAGTTTCCACCTGTGTCCCCTTGTTCGCGTCCCACCAGTGTTGAATAGTTTATCCTTGTTTACCCGGTCGATTCCTCTGAGGATTTTGTAGGTTGTGATCATGTCTCCCCTTACTCTTCTGTCTTCCAGTGTCGTAAGGTGCATTTCCCGCAGCCTTTCCTCGTAACTCATGCCTCTTAGTTCTGGGACTAGTCTAGTGGCATACCTTTGGACTTTTTCCAGCTTCGTCTTGTGCTTGACAAGGTACGGGCTCCATGCTGGGGCCGCATACTCCAGGATTGGTCTTACATATGTGGTGTACAAGATTCTGAATGATTCCTTACACAGGTTCCTGAACGCTGTTCTGATGTTAGCCAGCCTCGCATATGCCGCAGACGTTATTCTTTTTATGTGGGCTTCAGGAGACAGGTTTGGTGTGATATCAACTCCTAGATCTTTCTCTCTGTTCGTTTCATTAAGTACTTCATCTCCTATTCTGTAGCCTGTGTTTGGCCTCCTATTTCCACCACCTAGTTTCATTACTTTGCATTTACTCGGGTTGAACTTCAACAGCCATTTGTTGGACCATTCTCTCAGTCTGTCTAGGTCATCTTGTAGCCTCCTACTATCGTCCTCAGTTTCAATCCTCCTCATAATTTTTGCATCATCGGCAAACATTGAGAGAAACGATTCTATACCCTCTGGAAGATCATTTACATATATCAGAAACAGTATAGGTCCAAGGACTGACCCCTGCGGTACTCCACTCGTAACGTCTCGCCAATCTGAGACCTCACCCCTCACACTGACTCGTTGTCTCCTGTTACTTAGGTATTCCTGTATCCAACGGAGTACCTTCCCTTTCACTCCAGCCTGCATCTCCAGTTTTTTCACTAGCCTCTTGTGTGGCACTGTGTCAAAGGCTTTCTGACAATCCAAAAATATGCAGTCTGCCCACCCTTCTCTTTCTTGCCTTATTTTTGTTGCCTGGTCGTAGAATTCAAGTAACCCTGTGAGGCAGGACCTGCCATCCCTGAATCCATGTTGATGCTGTGTTACAAAGTTCTTTCGCTCCAGATGTTCCACTAGCTTTCTTCGCACAATCTTCTCCATCAACTTGCATGGTATGCAGGTTAGGGACACTGGTCTGTAATTCAGTGCCTCCTGCCTATCCCCTTTCTTGTATATCGGGACTACGTTAGCTGCTTTCCAAATTTCTGGCAGTTCCCCTGTTGCCAGTGATTTGTTATACACCATGGAGAGCGGGAGGCACAGTTCTTCTGCTCCTTCCTTTAGTATCCAAGGGGAGATTCCATCTGGACCTATAGCCTTTGTCACATCCAATTCTAGTAAACACTTCCTTACTTCCCCGCTGGTAATCTCTTATCTCTGGGATTTCTCCTTGCTCCAAGGTGAAGACCTCTTGGAATTTCTTATTCAGTTCCTCACACACTTTCCTGTATCCGTTGGATCCGTTGTACTCCGTTGTGTGTGTGTGTGTGTGTGTGTGTGTGTGTGTGTGTGTGTGTGTGTGTGTGTGTGTGTGTGTGTGTGTGTGTGTGTGTGTGTGTGTGTGTGTGTGTGAGTAAGCTTGACCTGGTCCGAGGATGGTGTGAGCTTAGCTACTTTTCTGGCAAATTTTCCTTTACATATTTTATTGGCGTTAGATAATTATATATTCGTTTTTCTAGTTGTTATTATATATATATATATATATATATATATATATATATATATATATATATATATATATATATATATATATATATATATATATATATATATATATATAAATAATCTATATATATATATATATAATCTATATAGATATATATATATATATATATATATATATATATATATATATATATATATATATATATATATATATATATATATATATATATATATATATATATTGATTCTCCCGACTAGGAGTTATTTTGCAATCCGGTTTTGCCAATATTTTCTCCAGTCAACCCTCGCTCTTTTCCCCTCTCTCCTAAACCATATTTTTCCCCTAGTCCATTTATTCCTCATCGAAATCCTTTTCCATTCCCTTTCCTATTTCTCAAACATTTCTCCTCATGTCAGTTTTTAGTCAATCTCATGAATTTTATATGTATTTTTATAACGTGTTTGTTTTGTACAACAGATATGCAGGATATATGCCAATATTCAGTTCTGAAGTAATGTGTGTGTGTGTGTGTGTGTGTGTGTGTGTGTGTGTGTGTGTGTGTGTGTGTGTGTGTGTGTGTGTGTGTGTGTGTTTTTGTGTGTGAGTGTGTGTGTGTGCGCGTGTATGCTTTTGTATTTTTGTGTGTGTGCTACCAAATATGTACTACTGTTTTACAAGATTCACGTATAAAAGGGATAGATTTATCATAAAAACTGTATTAAAACCCGTATATATATATATATATATATATATATTTATATATATATATATATATATATATATATATATATATATATATATATATATATATATATGGCTACTAGGTACGACATATATATATAAATATATACAATTTTTCACAGAGTTTTGTAATTACATTTGTTTCATACTTTTATGTTTTATTGGGTCTTTATCGAGAGAATGAAGCTCACCGAATATTTTTCTATCACGATTTCAAATTTGAGTTCTCATTTGGCTCATTTGTTTATATTACTGGTTTCAATTCCATTATTGTTTCTTACCCCCCAAAAAATTACATTTCGCTATGTCATTTGAATTGTCATCCTTGAAGTCAGAAATATGACTTATTCTTCATTTCTTACTCTAATCTACAGTCCCAGTCTTAGCCTAGTCATCAATCATTCATACTCCAGTTATCACATTATTCCAAACTTCAGATTATCAATGATTCCTCATTTTCCTCTTTGTATTATCGCCAGCCTCGTTATATTTGTTACTCCTAAAAATTAGCTTAGTGACAAATAACACTAATTTGTATATAATCCCAGTCTTGTCGCAGTCCCAATCTTCATAGAAAACCATACGACGCAAACACCAGAGATAGACTTACAAATGTTCTCTTCTGAAGTTATCCTTTTTGTACACATTCTGGATTGTAAACATTGGATTATGATTATTACAAGGCTTTTCAAGTGATTTTTTTTACTTAAAAATTATGTACGTGAATGCTCAAAACAAAAATAAATACACACACCCACACACGCACGCGCACACACACACACACACACACACACACACACACACACACACACACACACACACACACACACACACACACACACACACACACACACACACACACACACGCACACACACGCACACACACACACACATACACACACATACACACACACACACTGGACAAGTAATCCTGTGGCCGGTGTTCGATTCCCTGCGCCGGCGAGAAACAATGGGCAGAGTTTCTTTCATCCTGATGCCCCTGTTACCTAGCAGTAAATAGATACCTGGGAGTTAAACAGCTGTTACGGGTTGCTTCCTCTGTGAACTTACCTAGTTGTGCTTGTAGGGGTTTAGCTCTGGCTCTTTGGTCCATTTGTATGTGTGTGTGTACTCACTTAATTGTACTCACCTAATTGTGGTTCCTGGGGAGTTGAGCTCTGGCTCTTTGGTCCCGACTCTCAACTGTCAATCAACTAATGTACAGGTTCTTGAGCCTACTGGGCTCTATCATATCTGCACTTGAAGCTGTGTATGAAGTCAGCCTCCATCTCATTACTTCCTAATACATTCTAATGTGTGCAATCTAATGCACAGTTTAGAATGCACATTTTAATAATTCTAATGCACACATTAGAATTAATAATGCATTAATAATGAGCTCCAGAACAGTTATCCTTCCCTTCAACACCCCTCCCACCGCCACCGATGCTGCTGACTTGGGCGTAAATCACGCCAGATGTCACAACACGACACTTATCTCTAATATGCCAGGCCTCAGCTTCGTTCTAGCGCTTGAGGTATAGGAATTAACCCATAAAATACAAGATTTGGTCATTTGGAAGTAAGGTTCTACCCCCTCTGTAAGCTAAAGGTTGAATGTCTTATGTCCCTGGTTTCTCTCTATTATAACTATCCTAACGTTCGAAGCGTCTCCAAAATCTAACCAGTAAGCTCCCCAAATATCTTAGTTTTTTCTGAAACGTCTAAGACCCCTCTTCCTAGGCTTTTACCATCATATTCCACTAATTCCTAATGTCCCGAACATGTCATATAATGTCTGAAACGCGTCCAGTCTTTTTGCAGACACATTCCCTAATGCTGCATATTTAATTTATTTGTGCCTTGCTGCTTTGAACTTCTCCAGTCATACACTTACACCCCCATTATCCAAGTTACAAAAAGAACTACTTCAGCATTTATTTTTAATCATGTTATTTTGCATCATCTGTCATGTGTGAGATCTCCCTGGTAGTTTCGGTTTGTAAAGTCTGGTTTGCAATCCCTCTCCTCGCAAACCGGCCCACCCATATCTCCATCCTTTGTAGCTTCCTTCGATATTCTGGTTATACATTTTTTAGTGTCCGCAAGGCAACGTTAATGCTGCACCAGGACTTGACTCACCTGACCCGTCTCCTCGAGTTATATAGTATCAACTTTCCACTCTCATGGTGAGTTTCCAGTTCTCATGGCTACAGTTTTCAGCTGCTGAGACTACAATTTTAAGCTGATGTGGTTGTAATTCTCTTCTCAAGTGACCCAATATATAACTTAGGATTTTGACTGGCATAACCTCGCTTCGTCCCATGTCTGCCTACAGTCTCCCAGTCATAAATGTTAGTCCCTTACCAACACTAGTAATGTGTTGGACTAACACGAATATTAACCGTTCTACATTTTAAACTGGAGGACAGTTTGGGTAAAATTCGAGAATTATTCGTTTTCTTTTATGGCCATTATTTCTTCTAATATTAAGTGTGCGTAATTACAATAATCTCAATGTAATACCTTGGCTATTTTATTTTTAAATGACTATGACTAAGGCTCATATAGGATGCCAAATGTACCTAGTGAAATTGCTAACAAGAGATATTATCCTACCTTAGCTCATCTGAAGCCTCCTCCAAGAGACTCATTTATTTCACAAGAATGTACTTTGAAACTATCACATAAGGAACTATCATATAACGAACCTGGTGAAAATGCAAGGAAGATTTAGATTTTTTGATTGTTGCCGCCGGAGGCGGCTAGTTTATTGTGCACCCCATACTCATCCTGTGAGCGGTAGCGCAAAAAGCATTACAGAGGGCACAAAAGGTCTTTATCAGACCTCTTCTTAGATTATTACATAAAAAATTTAATCTATCATTCACACCTTATAGTTACAATGTCAGCTAGTTACAGAGAAAGTACTATTTCAAGAGTTATTTATTTACAGTAAGTCATTATACATTAATGGTAGGTCTTATCGCTAATACCTAATAGTTTGACCAATGGCGATATTACAGAGTCATAGGGGGAGCTTCTGTTTATTATTGCAAGTAACAAAGTAAGTAGACTAACAGATGTTGTCACAACTCGTATAAGACTTGGTATCTCTGGCAGTTTGGCTTGTATAGGGATCTAGATGAAGTAAAGTGTAAAGTGTGTGGACAAAGACAGGGACACACACTCGAACACTATATCTTGGATTGTAGTAAAATTGACCCATTTAGAGATAAATCTAAGCTCACTCTGTATGATATGGAAACCTATCTTATTACTATGGATAAATTACCTGCATGAAAGAGGCTTTCCATGCAGGTAATCAATCCTTCCTCAGCTAAGTTGAAACCTACTCCCAGAGATCCATATATTTCATTAGCCTATTATATGCATCAATAGGCATAAGATTTATTCATTAAAAACATTAGGTAACAATCATATAAGAAACAGGATCATATATTTCATTAGCCTCTTATATGCATCAACAGGCATAAGCTTTATTCATTGAAAACATTAGAAGTCAATCATATAAGGAACAGGATGAGCCTGTAGCCAACTGTGTATCAGAGCCTTTAAGTGATCAGTTGCTCACATCTCTCATATATCATGTTGAACGGAAAAGTTTCAGATGCTAGTCATCCTTGGGATGAATGATCGCGGACGGAGCAATGTTCTTGAGAAAGGCTCTTCCAGTAGAAGAGTGTTGATGGTTGAGAGCCTAGATTCTCTCTCTCTCTCAATCTCTCTCTCTCTCTCTCTCTCTCTCTCTCTCTCTCTCTCTCTCTCTCTCTCTCTCTCTCTCTCTCTCTCTCTCTCTCTCTCTCTCTCTCTCTCTCTCTCTCTCTGTCTGACTCTCGTCCTCTCTCTTCCTTCTCTGTTATGAGGTTGTAGGATTCCTGATGAACTGATGCATTCGAGAACGATTATCGTCCAGCTAGGTACCTTCGGGTATTTTTTCTCCAGGTAATTAAAGATAACAAAAGAAAATAGTTCAATTGTGTTTGTAGTAATTGTTTCACAGACATTCATTCTGTAAAATACTTATCAATCTAATATCAACAAATATTCTGAAACGAATATTGATACAAAAGTATTGTTACCGTTATTCTATATATACGATATGTTTTTTTTAACAGTTTTTACCAATAAATATTTTGTTTTCGAAACTTAGACATTTATATTGCTCATTCTACTTTTTGAATATAAAAAAATGTCCTTATTCTGTCATCAGCAATATTTACAGGGATGTTATGTGACTTATTGCACCCGACAGGCGCAGACCAGCGATTTACCCACCAACTTGACACCCAGATTATAAGTGGGTGTGAAATTTTGTTAACACGTAATTGTTGTGATAGTAGATATGTCTCTTTTTTAACCGTGCACACTGAGCTCGCTCTCCCTTGTTCTCACTCTCTCTCATTCTCTCTCTCACTTAGCATCTAATTCTATTGTCAATGGTTCCAGTTGGGCTGAGCTAAGGCAAATGTTATTCAAGTCTCTGTGTGCGAAAATAAATCATCATCATTGCCGTTATTTCATCATCATTCTAGTTTTAGAATTCATTCTTAAATGTTGCTTCATTCTTAGGTGTTGCTTCATTCTCTTGTTGACATTATTTTCATTACCACATGTTACTCCATTGATTCGATTTTATTATATTAATTCTCAAAGTGACCACAATGTTGCTCCTAGTTCACCATTTCAATGCTTCTGTATCAACCTTGCCCGTGAAAATTTTTCCTCTTTAATTCTAGCAACACACACACACACACACACACACACACACACACACACACACACACACACACACACACACACACACACACACACACACACATATATATATATATATATATATATATATATATATATATATATATATATATATATATATATATATTATAGGAATATTCACCATTATATATACTGATTTATATACTGGAATATATAATGATTATATATATAATATGTCTTTACATATAACCTATAAAACCATGACTCATTCACTACAGGTCACTTGAGTCCGCTCTTTCAACCTGTTTCTTTTTAATTTTTTATATATTTATTTTGCCACGTTTATCTTCGTATTGTTTGTCTTATTATCTCTTATTATTAATAGTTTTCTCATTACTCCAAACAGAATTATTCTTCTCTCCTTTTGTACTATTTTTCATTTTTAGTCTGAGCTTCCCTGTAATCTCACATTTAGTTGATACCTCTTTCTTCTCTGTCTCTCTTTCTCTGTGATCCTTTCTTTACCGTCATCTGTTTTTCGTCTGTCTTTCCTTTCTTCCTTGTCATGTTATGCTCTCTAATCATAAAAAAATTTCTTGACAATAAATGAGACGAATGTGTTGATAGCTTCATAAACATATTATTTTTAATTATTTGCTTTTACTATATCTCTTGAGCTTAATAATCAAATATATTTTGATAATTTCCTTTCTTCTTTCTCGTCATTCTACTTACTTCTCATATTCCTCTTCCTCCCTTTTCCACTATACTTTCTGCTTCGTTTCCTATTCTTTCCCATTATATACTTACCTTCTCCTACTTTCACCAGCTTTTCATTTATGTCTCCTTACCTAAAGCTTCTCCTCGTCCATCTTTCTTTCTCTTGTTGCTTCTCTACAGCTTTCCTTCCTCGCTCCTTTTCGTCCTCATTTCCACCTTCCTTTCTGCTGCTTATTATTCTCTTCCGCATTTATTTTCTCTTTATATTTTTATCTCAACCTAAGCCTCCGCCTTTTAAACTTCGTTTACCTTATCATTGTCCTTCCTTTCAATTTTCGTCCTCCACATGCCTCTCCCTCTCCTCACTTCCTCCTACCATTCCCTGCTCCTCCTTTGGGTGTCCCATCCTGCTGGCGTGACGTCAATACCTTCCAGTGTCAACAAAAATTAATAACCTTAAAACTACTTGCTTTCTGTGGCTGCTTGTTGAGCCGTGCGTGTCCTGGTCTGTGGCCTCTGTTACCGCCTAAAGCATAACTCTTTACAACAAGTTTCAAGTCTCCATGTGTACCATTTTCTTCATGTTATATATTTTATGCGTTTTTTCTCGTGAGTGACATTGTCGTGTGTGAGCCCTTTTTTGTGACCTTTTTAATATGTGTGACCCTTTTACATGCGTGATATTTTTTCATGCGTGATTCCCTTTCTTTTGATGTGACTTCCCATGATGTGATTTTTGTTTTCCTACGCGAGTCTCATTTTGAGTCTCTTGATACACACACACAGTCTTCGTATCCCATTTATCTAGATTTCCTCACTCTTTTATCTCTTGCTTCCAAGCTTAATACAGTGCTCTCAAGGAGGGTGTTTACTTATCTCTGCTGTATTCCTTCTCTGTGCTCTCTGATCGTATCGCTAGTTTTTATTAGCAGTCTCTCCTGAACTCGATGACCTCGTTGTTTAGTCTGCTAATGTTGCTCTCAACCTTCACCTCTGTTGCAAGTTCACTTACTCTCGTCTTTCTTCGTCCTTTAGATTCTCATCTAAGTTTTATTCCATGGTTATTTTTTCTGATCATTACTTTTTCCTGTTCTAGTATTATTAGTATTATTCAGTTCGTCTATTGTTATTTTCTTCGCCTTTAATCCAATTGTTTTTCTTTAGTCTATCGCGCTTGCTCTTCCATTTCCTCTGTCTTCTCTTTCTTTCATTTCATTTCCCACCATATCCCTGTCGTTCTGTCGGTGTGCCTATGTTTGTCTTTCTCCTTGTGAGCTGGACTGAATAGAGAATAGGGTGAACTCATTCTATTATTTTTTATACTGACATCATCTATCCAAATTGGATCTCTCTTTTTCTCTATTTCTCAATCTCAGTCTCCGTACCCTCCCCATATTCCATTCCATCCCACCCTCCCCCAGTCTCTCTTACTTAATACTCTCCTTGCCCGTTTCCGCCCACCAACATTCTCCTTTACTAACCTCCACCCTTCCTTAACATCCCCTACTTTCCCTTCCCTACCCTTCCTTTTCATTCTCTATCCTCCCTTGCCACCTCCTCACCATTACTGAACATCCCTCATCCTCTGCTACCACTCTCATCCATCATTAACATCCCCCACCCACTCCTTTATCATCTCCCCATCTTACCTTATCTTCCTCCACCCTCCCTTACCACCCTCCCACCCTCTATAACTGCTCTTCAGTCTCTGTCTCGCTTCATATATCTTGATATTCAATATTGATGCCGTGTGCTTTTCCTTTTGTTCTTGTATAATGCCTGTGTATCTCTGTTTTCCTTCTTTGTCTAGTGCTGCTCCCCTTATTAGCCCTGCTGGCTGTGCTTCAATATTCACACTCTCTAGTATTATTATACTTTCTTTCTCTTTGTATTATAATCTTAATTTTGCATTTTAGTTACATTTGAATTTAAATATTTGCTTCTCAGTTCATTGATGAGTTTCCCTCCTCAGATAATTCTCTTCTCCTTTGCATGTGACCTCTTTCCCCTTCATTTTCCCATAAAGTCTCATTCACTCCTTTTTTTCTTGTGTTTTTTCCCACCTTTCTTCTGTATGTCTCATCTCTTTCCTTTTCTCTTATTCTCTTCGCCTCGTCATATTTTCGTCTCCCACAATATGAGGAAGAATAATGAACAGCGTGTTGCAATAGACGCACTTTCCGTTCTTCTCATTTTCCTCTTTTCGGTCAATTCTGTTTCTCTGTTACTCTTATTATCAATTTATTTTCGTTGTCGGCCCTTCTTTGTTTCTCGTCTTAATTGATCATCTTCAATTGAACTGATTTGGAGATGATCAATTCAAGTCATTTGAATCATTTGAACATCTGATGGTGTTTATTGTTCAGAATTTATCCTCTTTAATCTTATTGCTAATATTAACAAAGAATCGCCATGAATACAATAAATATTATTAAATGGATTTATTAACTTAATTTATTTGTATTTATTTGTTGTTTTTATGATGCAAAAAATTTTTATATACTTTTTTATTTATTTCTCTGAATTATTAACACATTATAAACCCTGTCCATGATTTCCACCATTCCCCTCCTTCTCCTCCACTTCGCCTCACTTCTTCTCCCCTCAATAATACCTCCCCTTGCCTCCTCATAATCTTATCTTACTGTGTCCCTCATACTGTGTCTCTCTACTTACTACCTCAACCCCATTCACCTCACTACACCTTTATTATCCCCGTTCTCCATTCTTCTGAGTTCACCTTTATTACTTCCCTTAACTTTAGAACATCCTGAATACCCCGCCCTTCCCCTCACCCATTCCCTGGTCTCTTTTTACCTACTTTGAAGTTTTATTTTTCACTTTCTTACATCCTTCTCCTGTTCATTCACATCTATTCTTTTAATGCCTAGTCCTATATTCTATTTAGCTACTTTCTTCAGATATTCCTCTACTCACTACATCCATTCACGAACACACTTCATTCTTGTTACACACACTTCACTTTCTTTATCTCTAATTGTCTTATTTATTCAAAAATTGTATTCCTATAACATGTTATTCCCTCTGCTCGTTTCTTCCTTCTCCTCGTTTTTTCCCTCTCCACGTTTCTTCCCTTTCCTCTCCCATTTCCTCCAATTCTTAGATTTCGTCGTATCCTTCAGTCTTCATCTCCCACTACACTTCTTTCTTCCATCCGAATACTTCCTCGTTTCCGATTCATGCATGACTTTCCATAACTCTTCAAGTCCTGGTCTCTAACTCTCCTGCTCCTCTTTTCTCAAGATCTCTCTCCCTCTCAACCTGCTCCTCTCTCCCTTCTCCGAAGATCTCAACCTGCTTTTTTCTTTCTTCCGAAGCTATCTCTCCTTCTCAACGATCTTCTTTCACTCTCCTCCGAAGATCTCGTTCCCTCTCAGTCTGCTTCTCTCTCTTCCGAATATCTCTCTCCCCATCTGAACCTGTGTCTCTTCTCCAATTCGACTCTGCCATTTGTTTCAATGTTCTTCTCGTCTATGAGCACCCGCAATCTCGTCTTCATAATTCGGTTCAACCTATCTACATTCCTGCTTTCCTCAATCACTATCTCTATCTCTATCGTTCTCTGTTTAACAAGCCTTTTCTTTCTCGTTTAAATTTTGCCTCGAGTAGTAATCTCCATCAATCTTATTTTTTTCTCAACCTCTCTGTTTCCACTTCTGTATTTTCATGCAGCTCTTCTTCTGTGTCACTCTTCTAACCAATCCTTCCTTGGTAAACACGGCCACCTAAACAAAACAAAACAAAACAAAATTCGAAAACAAAAACCGTATACCTGGGAACCTCTATCTCTGGGCCTGATCCTGAATGATGGTGTCGGATACCTTTTTTTATGATTTTTGGTCGTTTATGCATACTAACTAATTTCGACCTCCCCCTTCTCTTGCTAGATACCCGTTCAGTAGCTAGTAGATCACTCACTAGCAGCCAGGTAAGTGTCTGCATGGCCAGTTGATGTGTCTTGCAACTCTCTCTATTTATTTATTATGATGATTCCGCTCAAAACTAGCATGGCCAGTGTTTATTATATATATATATATATATATATATATATATATATATATATATATATATATATATATATATATATATATATATATATATATATATATATATATATATATATATAAATATATATATATATATATATATATATATATATATATATATATATATATATATATATATATATATATATGTATATTAGTTAGTATATAATTTTGGGAGCAATGTTTCTTGTAGACATATTGAATATGAACGAAAGGAATTGATCGATGATTCTAACTCGAATATTCTCTTTATTATTGTTCTTCACTTGGGAAGGAAAACAAAATAATTATCAAAATATCTATTGACGGTGTTATTTGTCCCGACGTGTCTCTCCTGTTCTAGTGGTAGGTAAGATGTAACTAAATGCAAGATGGCTTTAGATAACTGGATGAGTGTTTCATTTATTATGCAACGGCAATATCTAATCTCCTATCGTGATGTCGATTACTTCGAGCTTGATGGTTATCTTGAAATGATTTCGGTTTTTTTTAGTGTCCCCGCGTCCCGGTCCTCGACCAGGCCTCTACCCCCCAGGAAGCAGCCCATGACAGCTTACTAACAACCAGGTACCTATTTTACTGCTAGATAACAGGGGTATAGGGTGAAAGAAACTCTGCCCATTGTTTCTTGCCGGCGCCCGGGACCGAACCCGGGGCCACAGGATCACAAGTCCAGTGTGCTGTCCGCTCGGCCGACTGGCTCCCAGTGAAGCCGGTCTGCCGGTCAGGGTGGTCAGTGAAGATTTCTCCGCTGATGGTCAGGGTGAGTGTAAAAAGGATGTAATCTTCGATAGGCCCTTTATGCTTGTGCACAAGTTCCTTGAAAGAGATATTGTTGTCTTGCCTATATACTGAGATCGCTGAGGCTGACACTCCCAAAGTGGGCATGTAAAAGACCTGCGACGTTTGTCTCTTTCAAAGCTTCTGTCCTGGTGGTGTGTGTGTTTTTAATTACTTGGAAGACTTCTTTGGAGAAGTTTCATGTGGTTTGTCTTGTTTTTGTCAATGATGTGTCGGGTCAGTTTTTTTTCAATTATGTCATTCAAAACTTCGGTTTTAGGAGCCTCTGAACAAAGTTCTTATGCAAGAGTTTAGCACAAATATATTGCCTAATGACAACATTTTGAATTCAATAATATCAGATCAACGTTAAATGCTCTGTGTGAAAGGTGATTTTTATCTAGGCCTACGATAAAATTGCTGATATCAAATACTGAGGGTTTGCAAAAATCTATACCTTCATGGTATAATTAGATTAAATTCGTTCTTCAAATTGTCTTGTCATGGAAAAAAATATACAATAAGATTTGACAGTGTCATTTTCACTGCTCAGATGACAAACTTTGTTTTTTCTATTGCTGCAGCATATGTTCGCTACAGATACATCTGGGATGAATTGTTAAATTACTGATAAATGTAGCTTTTAAATCTAAATATAGATATGAACAAAATTAATACTTTTTTACTATTATTTTGACTTACTAATTTTAGATAAATGCTGACTTGTATTTGTGTGTAAACTTACCCAACCGTATATGCACAGACATTTATGAATAAAGACATAATATAAACATGAATATGAATAGATGAAAATATGCTGTAGTGTTAGTCTTCTACCAGAGGAGATATTGTGGTTCACCTTTCCTTTTTATTAATTTATTCGAAGAACCCGTTGGACTATCAATTGTTGACATAAACCTTTCTATAACTTCCAAGTGTTCATTAAACCTGCTTCAAACTACAAAGAAGCTGTGTGATAGCACAGCTGACATAGCTATCGACAAGAGCACGCTTTTACCTGTCTGGGAACACACTATTAGCATTAGAGCAGATTCATATTGTACTTCCAGTAGTGTAGATATGATCCGTGCAAGAATCTTTAATGAAATCCTTTCAGTCATATTCAAACATTTAAGTCTAAAGGACTGCTACATGTTATATATATATATATATATATATATATATATATATATATAAAAGTTTGTGAGGGTACCACCTCTGGTGCCAATGTGGGGACCCATATATATATATATATATATATATATATATATATATATATATATATATATATATATATATATATATATATATATATATATATATATATATATATATATATATATAACAACTACAGTGAAATTGGAAAGCGCATTTTGCTCTTTCGTCCAGATATAGACATCGTCCAGGACAAAATGAAGCATACACTGAGGGATCTAGGCACGAAAGCAGAAAGGAGATAAGAAATATAAGCGTAACTGCTCCTTAAATCCCGAAAATGGCAAAACACGGGTTACAGATGGAAACAATAATTAGGAGAAAAGTAGTAATAAAAAAAGACTGATAAAACAATTAACATGAAATGAAAGCTTACTTATGTTAGCTCATACGCACGTTTATATTTGAACCATCACATTACTCTGAAACATTATATATTATCCTGAATATTTTTGAGGGCATTGCGGATGCTTAGTCCTGAAAACAGTGATGACAAAATGTTGAAGTTCTTTGTGATAGCCTCAAAATTGCAATATCCTAAATCCATTGCAGGTATAGCTTTGAAACAAGCTAAGAAATCATGTTACTGCCTTAGTCCCAGATTGATTCTGTCCTTCAGAAATATTCTCGTTCTCTCTTACATTAAGAGCGTAGCACAAATCTCACGCTCCCCTAAAGAATATATTAATAATTGTGTTTAAAAACATAAGTATAGAACTGTTTATGTCAGGGCTGGCATCTCATGCATTGCTTGTTCACAAGCAAAGTTTTGTCGATCCGTTGGATTGGAAAATTTCAAATGTTATGGTCTATAGTAAGACTTTCAGTGCTAGACATATAATTGAGTCTAAACTAATTATATTGTGATAGTACACTGAACATGAGCCTGGGTTTGAACAAGACCGATGCATTTCTTGATAATAAAATAGCTTATAACATTTTGGATAAAAATGTAATCTAGTCTTACAATACCCATTTCCGTTCTCAAGATCAACATCTCCGCTACACAGTTTGTGTGTTAATTTCCATTATGTTTCGTTGTACATTTAAAAAATGTCATGGGGTCTGCTTTAATATCTTATTATCTTCCTGCATTATTATTAAGAAACAATAATTGTGTTAACTGTTTTATCGGTCTTTGATTACAATTTCTTAATTTTTTTTTTTGTATGCGTTGTATCATTTTCGAGGTTTAACGCCTATAGTTTGCACATGTATTTCATATCTCGTATCCTTCATCCTTCCTTTCTTCCTGCATCCTCAAGTGGCTGCTTCTTTCAGTCCAAGAAGATATTAATATTGGGCGAGACAGCTAACTACTGTTTTTCCAATTATATATGTCGTACCTAATAGCAAGAACGCACTAATTGGCCTAGTATGCAAGGCACGAGTTGCCAAGCAAGCCGAGTTTTCCTGAAATGATTTATAGTTTTATATTTGTATTATGGAATGATAAAACATTCAAATATATTCTAAAGGATTTCATATTTTTAATTTAAGTTAAACTTAAAGCAGAAATATGACAAAACCTATCCAACTCTAATTTAACCTATCCTAACCAAACACAACTAAGTCAGTAATTCAGGTTCTTAAATGTAATGATATTCTTACAAATAATCTAATTCGATATATTTTTTTAAATAACGAAAATCACCCACCCAGTTAGGAAAATCGGATCTTGCATACGTTCCGAGTAGTGCGTTCTGGCTGTTAGGTAATACACACACACACATAAAAATTATATATATATATATATATATATATATATATATATATATATATATATATATATATATATATATATATATATATATATATATATATATATATATATATATATATATATTATTGAATACGAGAGAAATGGCGAGATCAATTATTCGAGCACGAATCTTCTAAATTTTTCTTATAGTTCTTCACTGGAGAAGGATGTTGAAAATTTAACTCTTTGAAGCTCATTTTACAATTTTGTTGAGGCCTGACTTTAAGAGAAGGGTTTCGTTAACGCTTGTCAACATTATCAAACGCAGAGTTCGAGTGGTTCCCAGTTTTGGTCTGCTTGATATATTTAGCTGGGGATGAGGTGACGGTGAAGCACCTTACTTATGGATCAATACGTTCATTGCAGCTTACAAATCACTTATGCTTCAATGATTATTTTGGTGTTGTTTGTAAAGATATCTTTGGTGATGATCTGGTTATGTGTAGAGGCTGCATGATCTTACATAGGATTTGTCGTTTGTTGATTGTTTGGCGCCTTGAAAATGATGATATTGTCTTCCCTATATATTGAGTTCATCCCTATATAATGAGTTCGTTGGGGCACTTCACATGCAAGTGGGCATGTGAAGACAGTGAAAATATTCGTCTCTTTTCAAAGAGTTTTGTTTGACGTCAGGAGAGTTTTCCGAGAGCACGTTGGCAGCCTTGTTGCTCTTATAGTATATTTTATTTGAGTCTTCTGGTTGGTGTCGGTACGGATCATATTCAATAATGTTTTACAGGAATATCTCCCGTTTTGTGGACCGTGGAGAAGATCCAGTGTAATATTTTAGTGGAAGAGACCGGTAATGTACTGTGTTCTGTTTTGTCTGAGGTTGCAAGGCGGCCCACGTTCTTTTTAATCACATGTTCGACATATTCATTAGAGAATCTATTATTGACCAGGACCTGCTTTTCTCTACCGAGTTCCTCGTCAACCTCGTTTCAGCTGGAGCTGTGTGGGTTGACACAGGCATTGACATCAGTCTTCTTGTACCTATCGAGGCAATCAATCTTAGCTTTAAGGCTAACCATTCTATGATGTTTTCCTTAGTGCAGACTGTACTGTGAAAGCCATCCTTTCTTAACGAGATTGTTACATCTAGGAAAGGTAGTTCACTTCCACTCACAATCTCGTAAGTCAACTTTAGCCCTGAACTTCACTCGAATGCATCCTTTTGCCTTAGGAAGTGATCAACATCAGGTACCTACAGGAATATGTCGCCTAAGTATCTACATTATATACTCGGCTTAGGCCCATGTCAACAAGAACTTTCTGTTCGACACTATCCATATAAAAATTAGCAAATTAGGATATCAAGGGGACACCCCATAGCTCCGCCGTCTACTTGTTTATACATACATTCATTAGGACCCAGGAAGGGAACCTCTTAAGTGCGTGCCTCGAGTAGCTTCTTAAGTGTGTCTCCTGGAATATCAAAGTAAGTACAAGCTGGAACCCGATAAACTCTATTTATCATTATTAGTCTCATCCACGAGCACATTGGTGAACAGCAGCTCAACATAAAGAGACGCTTAATGCTTTCTGCTACAATCATTAATCTTACTTTTACTGTCATATTCAGTAATAAGATTAAATCACGAATAAATTCACGTGTAATGAATAATGTAAGAATATTTACCACGATGGAAAACTGAAACAAGTCATGACATGCACTTTCGTGTTAAGTGCTCAAGTCATTTATATTTCATTCAAGGCTTAATATTTTTCTCAATATAATATGCCTACACTGTTAACAGCTTAACAATGACTGGACATAAATAATGACCCGACATAAGGGCCGAAAACGCTGAAGCTATTACTTTATACTTTTGTGTGGCTATTCCGCATATAATAGGTCAGTCATTATTGATCTTTGATTTATAGTTTAAGGAGAAAAAAACACATTTGAACTTAAGGAATAAGTCTAAGTGCTCTCATATAGTGTGTACATTTCTTCAAAGACAGAAACACATCGAGAAGAAATAATAGAGTAATAGAACACTCACTGTCGCAGGCGGCACTGGCCGTGGGGTCGCAAGCGGCACTGGCCGTGGTGTCGCAGGCGGCACTGGCCGTGGTGTCGCAGGCGGCACTGGCCGTGGGGTCGCAGGCGGCACTGGCCGTGGTGTCGCAGGCGGCACTGGCCGTGGTGTCGCAGGCGGCACTGGCCGTGGGGTCGCAGGCGGCACTGGCCGTGGTGTCGCAGGCGGCACTGGCCGTGGTGTCGCAGGCGGCACTGGCCGTGGTGTCGCAGGCGGCACTGGCCGTGGGGTCGCAGGCGGCACTGGCCGTGGGGTCGCAGGCGGCACTGGCCGTGGGGTCGCAAGCGCAGGATGGATGAAGTCATAAACTATATAAACAAAATCTAAATATATATTAGAACAAGAACGGACATAAGTTAAAGGAACTATTTACAAAAATGTAATCCAGTTAAATGCTCAAGGACAGATAAACAATTAACTTAAGATGATTATTATTAAAAAGAAGTAGTTCTTGGTTGGAAACTCGAAAATGGGCGTTGACGTTTCATCATAGAACATCAACTTTCTAAAGAATTTTGCTACCTCTATTGTGCATGGAAACTTGTAATAAATAAAATAAATTAAATGACAAATTAAAAGATAAGAAACCAATATTTACAGCTCATGGACGATACCTACCGCAAAAAAATAAAACATTTATACCAATTTTACAGGGCTGAATGACCAGATGCTTAGATTGATTTAATGGGGCTAAACATATTGGCTATCTTGGCTTAAAGTAATGAATCTATGTTATGTATTCCCAAGCTCATATTCAACTTATTATTGAAATAAGTTCTGCCCGAAACGCTTTGCGTAATAGTGGCTTTAGGCATTGTATGTACTAGCTCTATCTATAAAGCCAACAAACATTGTAAAATCTCTTTATGTATGTACCTTTACCTAAATAAAAATTATTATTATTATTATTATTATTATTATTATTGTAACTGATGAGAGCAGACTCAAATTTCTGTTACTAAACCATTGATGTAGGTAGTGCATTAAGACTTTGCCAATCAATCAAATTGTTGCAACGGCCGACGTGTGAGAAGATTGCATCTGGTTCATATTTTGTTCTGACAGAATACCTGTGCGATACAAAATGTTTCGATGCAATTTTTCCAATCTAACAAGACTAAGGGTTTTTATAGGGTTTTTCTAAACCCTTCAAGATGTTTGATACATATTGCCTACTGGAGACTTTTGGAGAGTTTCTGATTAAAAAAAAATTACATTCAAATGAGGTTTTTCTTGCATTCTTGAGATCAAGTGTCATGACCTATATATGTATATATATATATATATATATATATATATATATATATATATATATATATATATATATATATATATATATATATATATATATGTCGTACCTAGTAGCCAGAACGCACTACTCAGCCTACTATTCAAGGCCCGATATGCCTAATAAGCCAAGTTTTCTTGAATTAATATATTTTCTCTAATTTGTTTCTTATGGAATGATAGAGCTACCCATTTAATTATGTATGAGGTATATGTTTTTGTATTGGAGTTAAAATTAACGTAGATATATGACCGAACCTAACCAACCCTACCTAACCTAACCTAACCTATCTTTATAGGTTAGGTTAGGTTAGGTAGCCGAAAAAAATAGGTTAGGTTAGGTTAGGTAGGTTAGGAAGTCGAAAAAAAACATTAATTCATGAAAACTTGGCTTATTAGGCAAATCGGGCCTTGCATAGAAGGCTGAGAAGTGCGTTCTGGCTACTAGGTACGACATATATATATATATATATATATATATATATATATATATATATATATATATATATATATATATATATATATATATATATATATATAAATATATATATATATATATATATATATATATATATATATATATATATATATATATATATATATAAATATATATATATATATATATATATATATATATATATATATATATATATATATATATATATATATATGTCGTACCTAGTAGCCAGAACACACTTCTCAGCCTACTATGCAAGGCCCGATTTGCCTAATAAGCCAAGTTTTCATGACTTATTTGTTTTTCGACTACCTAACCTACCTAACCTAACCTAACCTAACTTTTTCGGCTACCTAACCAAACCTAACCTATAAAGATAGGTTAGGTTAGGTTAGGTAGGGTTGGTTAGGTTCGGTCATATATCTACGTTAATTTTAACTCCAATAAAAAAAAATTGACCTCATACATAATGAAATGGGTAGCTTTATCATTTCATAAGAAAAAAATTAGAAAAAATATATTAATTCAGGAAAACTTGGCTTATAAGGCAAATCGGGCCTTGAATAGTAGGCCAAAAAGTGAGTTCTGGCTACTAGGTACGACATATATATATATATATATATATATATATATATATATATATATATATATATATATATATATATATATATATATATATATATATATATATACATATGAAAATATTTAGCTAGTTTAGGGCTTTTGTTTTTACACGAAAGTACTGAGGTCAATTCTGGTTATATTTTTCCTTCGTTGTTTTATTTTTTCTTCGTGGGTAAATATTTCACATTGTTC
>NC_091176.1:20883250-20935750 GCF_040958095.1 Procambarus clarkii
TTTGTGGACAATGAGGAAAAAATTCTTGAATAATATTTGAATAGTAGGGACCGGATACAGCGACTCACCTTTCTTTAAATGATCTTTTCGACATATTCATTAGAGCATCCATTATTGACGTCTCTGTTTAGGAATCTAACTGCGGTTCCCCGATCTGCAGATAGTTTTCCAAATTTCGCCGGAATCAACCTCATTGAGAACCAAATCACTCTCTTAATTTAGGAAATAATCTATCATGTTATGTCCAAACTAAATGAGATGGACCGGTAAAAATTCTTTTATTTTTAATTACACGTGAATTTATTCGTGACTTACATGTATTATTGTATATGACAGTAAAAGTAAGATCAATGATTGTAGCAGAAAGCATTAAGCGTCTCTTTATGTTGAGCTGCTGTTCACCAATATGCTCGTGGATGAGACTAATAATAATAGATAGAGTTTATCGGGTTCCAGCTTGTACTTATTTTGATATCCCAGGAGACACACTTAAGAAGCTACTCGAGGCACGTACTTAAGAGGTTCCCTTCCTGGGTCCTAATGAATGTATGTATAAACAAGTAGACGGCGGCGCTATAGGCTGTCCCCTTTGATATCCTAATTTGCTAATTTTTATATGGGTACTGTCGAACAGAAAGTTCTTGTTGACATGGGCCTAAGCCGAGTATATACTGTAGACAATTAGACGACATATTCCTGTAGGTACCTGATGTTGATCACTTGCTAAGGCAAAAGGATGCATTTGGGGGAAATTCAGGGCTAAGGTTGACTTACGACATTGTGAGTGAAAGTTGTTGTTGTTGTTAAAGATTCGCTACCTGGAACGAAAAGTTCCAAGTAATACAGGCTATGGTGAGCCCGTAGTGCCTTTGAGTGGAAGTGGACTACCTTTCCTTGATGTAACAATCTCGTTAAGGAATGATGGCTTTCACAGTACAGTCTGCACTAAGGAAACTATCATATAATGGTTAGCCTTAACAGTAAGAGTGATTGCCTCGATAGGTACAAGAAGACTGATATCAATGCCTGTGTAACCCTCCCCCCACAGCTCCAGTTGGAAGGAGGTTGACTAGGAACTCGGTAGAGTAAAGCAAGTCCTGGTCAATAATGGATTCTCTAATGAATATGACGAACATGTCATTAAAAAGAACGTGAGCCGCCTTGCAACCTGAGACAAAACAGAACACAGTACATTACCGGTCTCTACTATTAAAATATTCCACAGCAACTTCTCCATGGAAAAGTTCCATAGAAAACTCTTTTGACACCAAATAAAACTCTTCTTTGAAAGAGACGAACGTCGTCTTAACTTCACATACCCACTTGGGGACTTTGAGCCCCAACCATCTCTATAAATAGGCAAGACAACGACATAAAGCACAGAAGCAAGGCTTTATCAAAGACCACATAGTCTCAATAACTAACAAGATTATCACCAGTGATATCCTGAAAACAACACTGAAATATTCAACAAATGCATTGCAATAGAAGACGGAACATTGTCGAGGCATTATACATTAAGCAAACTAAACCCACTATTATCAACCAACTCACAACAAATCACACTTCTGTCATGGAGAACACGAAGAAACATATGTGTCCCAGCCATCATGGAAACGTAAGGGATTGGTAAGTTACAATGGGCCTACTGGCTCGTAATAAAGGAGTTTCACCTTCACCTCATCCCCGGATATATATATCCAGGAGCACAAGAACTTGTAGAGTTGTCCAGCAGCTGGACACCCTTATAAAGACTGTGAAGCAGTATCCTCCCCCATGATAACAGCTTGATGGTTAAATGCAACCTCAGAATACTGAGAAAAAAAATTGTACCACTTACGGGCTATTCATGCCCGTGCCACCTCTTGGGTGGCTTAATCTTTATCAATCAATCAATCAGGACTTGTAATTGTTCAAAGTATTTCTTCGCTAATGTTGACAAGGGTTATCTCTAAGTGTCATGGCATAATACAATTGTAAAATAAAGTTTACAAAGTTAATTTGAAGTGAATAAAAGTATAAGAAAATAAAGAGTAGATTCGTACTAGAATATTTATATCACCCTTGCGTCTGCAATAATATATGTCTACAAGAATGACTGCTACCAGTATTATATATATATATATATATATATATATATATATATATATATATATATATATATATATATATATATATATATGTATATATATATATATATATATATATATATATATATATATATATATACATATATATATATATATATATATATATATATATATATATATATATATATATATATATATATATATATATATATATATATATATATATATATATATGCATATGTGACAATGTCAGACCACGGAGGAAAATGAAACAGGAATTTCCTTAAGTACTTTCGTATATTAAATACATCTTCAGAAGGAATTCCTTCTGAAGATGTATTTAATATACGAAAGTACTTAAGGAAATTCCTGTTTCATTTTCCTCCGTGGTCTGACATTGTCACATTCTTTATCGCGTGTTTATTTTCGTGATATACACACATATGCATATGTGTAAAGTTTCTCTCTCTTTCTCGATCCTCATTCTACTTCTCTGTCTCGTATCTTTAAATTCTCTTTTTCTTTTTCTCTTTATTTCTCTTTCAACCTATATGTGTCTCCTCCGTCGGATTCGCTTTAACACACTTTACTCATCTTCCTCTTTGGTCAGCTTATCCATTATCCACTCTCTTTCCTGTCACCTATCCTTCCACTATTTTTTGTATCCCCTTTCTTTGTCCACTCTTCGATGTCTCTTTTTCCACTCTGATATTTCTTTTCTCTCTCTTTCTTTGATATCCTCTTTCTGATTTATTTGTTATAGCTTTTCAAATTTATATCTGTTTTTGTATTTTTTTGACATATAAATTGTAAACAAAACTGATATCTGCTCTCTTCCTTTCCCTTCCTGATATCTTCTCTTATCTCCTCGTTCTTCTCCTTAATTTCTCTCGATCTGATCACTTTTTATTTCCGCTGTTATCTTGGCTATTATCTCTTTTTCATTATCTCGTTTTATATATATTTTTTCTCGTATCATCTCTCCCCCTTCTCTTTCCGTTGCTCTATTTTATGCTTATCTCCAGTCTATTGTCTACTCCGATTGCCTACCTCTAGTCTATCGTATCCACTGGTTCCCTGTTTCTAGTCAATTGTCTCCCTCATTTACCTATCTCTAATCTATCGTGTCTCTGAGTCTCCTTTCCCTATTTTATGGTCTCCCTTAGTTTCCTGTCTCTAGTCTGTTGTTTCTTCTTCTTCACAGTTAACTTTGCTGAACTTTCCCTGTTTAATGCCTTTCATGAGAGAAAGACTGAGCATGGCTTTCCAGATGGAACACTTGTGCTTCTTCGTTTAATATTGTTATTGTGGCTGGTGGCTGTTATCATTGTTATTGTAGCTTTAGGTGTTTTATAGTACATTGTTGCTTGCTCACCCTTCTTTTGTTTCGTATTTTTATTTTGTTTGCTTGTTACAGTCCAGCGTTGACTCATATAAACATATAACGCTGTATTGCACCTACGAATATAAAACTGACATTTTTTACATATTATACTTCCCGGATGTTAGGTCACACTTCTTGAAACTGCTCTTCATGACACTTTGACACAAACTCTCGTTTATCGCTGCACATATTGTCACAAACGTTCGTTTGATGTCTCACCTTTGAGTATAAATGGGGGCACTATTTACAGCACTTTCATTCTAACGTTTTCCAATAGTCGCCCTTGAGGCAAACGTTAGTTTGACGTGGTATATCGGACCCCAGCTATCACCTGTGCTATCCCTCTGATATAAACAACCATCTGTGGCCGAAGTTTGACAACACACATTCGTTTGTCGTGCTACTCTCTCACACAATTGTTTTCCATCACAGCACTCACCAGAGCTTAAACAAAAATTAAATGCGGCAGCAGCAAGGTCACATTCTCTCATGAATATATTAATATGTTCTTGCAGCGGCTCAAGCAGTTATGCGCGAGTTCAAGAAGTGAGGGAGAACATCCGTGGGGTGTCAAGAGTCAGGTAACTTAGGTATGGTGATGCTCCCGTGCTGGACCCAGGCGAGGTACTGAGGTGCCTCGCTACTCGTCATATTCGCCTCCTTCATTGCTGTGGAAAGCGATCAGAGTTCTCCTTAAGTCCCCCCCTTTTCCCTTCCTTCTCGGTGGATTATGGTCGCATGAGTCAATATCCACAAGATGGATATGAAGATTAGCTGACTTGTTAACACCTATTTGATAACCTCATCTAAAGTAGATACCCGTAGCTATTAGACGTAATCATAATCTACTAGCTTCAGAAACAGTTGGTAATCATTGTAGAAGCCTATTGTGTTATAGTTTGTACAGAATTGTAGAAAGCGATAAGCTGTAGCGTACATTTATATATAGCAAGTTCAAAATGTTTTAATTATATATATATATATATATATATATATATATATATATATATATATATATATATATATATATATATATATATTTATATATATATATAATATATTCTAAATTCTTTATAAACTTCTCTCTGATATTTTGGATATGAATTAATTAAATTAAGTTTTCTGATCCGATGGCTTTAAGTAAGGCTTTTGTATATAATCAATACTCGACCTGCTTGGCTGGCCAGGCTTCATAGAGCACTTACGAGATCTGAACCTCTTACCTCAATTAGTGCGACTCAGTTTGTATTCACTAGCACTTTACGAGGACCGAGACGCTTGGATTGAAGACGACCTCGATGTTCTTCGGTGGTCGTAAACTGTTTACGGTATAGATGAACGACCCGATGGGCGTATGAGATACAAGATCTCGAACATGGACACAAAAATGTTTGAATGAAACCTTGCCGAGTATACTACAATTTAGTTATGAGTGATTTATATACTATAGCATCAAGCTTCATATTATAGTGCATACTTTACTTTGAGCAAACTATCACAACAACTAGAATCGACAGCAGTGCACTTGGTGGATAGCTGGAGATTTCGTAAATGTTCTGATGGTAGGGGATAGCATAAAGGAAGATTATTGATTATCTCTTAGCCTATGACATTACCTCTTTTTAGGAAAAGTCTTTTCATGTCAGCAGTTAATGTTTAAGGGCTTGCTAATGTTCATATTAGTACGTAACAGTCAATGGTCAGCGCTCTGAGGCAAGCTGGCAACTATCTGCAATAGAAGTATTGGGCCTTAAGTGTGACCTTGTGTAGTCAGTAAATGGCTGGAACGAGATGTTTTATTTTATTTTATTTATTTAGTAGTGTAGGTGCCAGCTGTTCGATTACTATTTGTTAGTATACCTTCTCCAACGCTAACTTTTTGTAGATCTTGAAGATTTGATTGGTTACATCACAAGAAATGTCCCCGAGTGAGTGGCCACGTTCATGAAGCGAGTTGAACGATTTGAAGACCGAATACTGCATGAAGACGGCGCATGGGTCCTTCTCATCCTTATTCCTAGATCTTGGTTTGGATTCCTGGCTTGTATAGCAGTTTTCTCCTCGTTTAGCTTCTTCACTTTCAATTCTTTCTACTAAAAAACACGTAAATAAACTCACACAGCCTTTGATCTAAATTGTGTGAAAACCAAACTGATTATAAGTGTATAGATCCCTGTTGGAGTGCCAACTTATCACGCCTGCGCAGAAGAGCAGCGGCGCAGGCGATTTGGCGCATGTTTATCTCGCACACCTTCCCAAGTAGCTTAGAGAAACACACGCTGGCAGTTGTATAATGCTATTTAAAGCACATTAGGAAAAAATCTAGTTACCACATCATTCATTCTTTTTTGCTCTTTCCACAGGATATGAAGGGGGCCCAGGGGGCCCTGGGGGACCACCACCAAGACCCAGGCACCATCAGCAGCGCGGCGGAGAGAGGTGGTAGGTCAGTGTCGCGAGAGAGAGGCGTCAACAAATCGTCAGGAACCTTGGCAGGAGCTGCGTTCCCCAACACGACCTCGTCAGCGGGCACTCCTGCCACTACAGCCGCTTCTCGGGCTAAACTCAATGGTCTCGATCTTCTTGATGAAGATCCGGACAACGGACCCACCATTTCTTCTGCAGATTTGGACCAACTAATGGAAGACTTCGACTTGAACGATCCACTTGAAGAAGATGCGACTTCCCCTAAACCTGTTGAGCATGACCCTGCAGCCTCCAAGGAAGGAGACATTAAAGAGGAGAAGCCCGGTGGTCTAGCTGGTGCGTTACCCGGTGGCTTAGGGGCAGGACTTTCCGGGATACCCAACCCAATGGGTGAAGGAAACCTGATGGGCAAACTTGGCGACTTAGCCACACAGAATCCCGTAACTGATGTTATGTCTAAAGGAAAAGATTTCCTTTTCAAGAAATTTGGGCTATGAGAGCCAGCAGTGTATAGTCTGCTAACTTTTGCTGTACGAAGTGAACAATTGTATTTTTCACTGGTCATAATGTACCTTGAGTGTTGACGGCTTCACGCCGTCTGGTAACCAGAGGACAAAGAACATGTCCATTTTCAAAGTGCCGAAAAAAGTAACCCCTCTTATACATCTATATCCCCAGATTATACAAGACACTTTACCCCTCGTTTTGTATCGTCACGAACGTATCCTATGATTCGCTATTTTATATCCCCTTCGATGGCGTTGCATCTGTACAGTGTATCACGACCAATGTTTGTCCCGTTCGCTCGTGACTCACTGGGATATAGGGTTCGATGTCATGGCCTGTCCTAAAGATATCTGGAGGAGAGACATTTAACGTCTGACTCTTCCATCCGGTGAATGATCCTCTCCCTCTCTGGCAGAGCTTCGCGCATGCACAGTCGATTCTCGCTGTTTAAGCTCAAGGTTTATATAAATTACTTCTTGTTCTATGGTTTACACAAGATTTATAATAAACAGTGATGGCTGGTGGCGCTATAAAGGAAGGGTTGTTCAGGAACTTTACATTATATTTAAGTAAAAATGTTCACGTATGAGAATGTTCCATGACTTGTGGATCCCTCCTGGTGTCTCAAATATAGCGAGCATGATGTTTATGTCTAGTCAGGCAGTCGCCAGCGAGACGGAGTCATGGTGAACCTTCAATCATTTTCTCACCTCACTATAGTGTTCACTACCAAAGACTGAACCATTTCCTCCCTGTCACTTCCCTTTCAGTCTTCTTGCCTCGTTTCGTCCATGAGCATATCATTTCCTTTGCTACTACTATTAAATATCGATAATATCTCTCTATGTTCCTGTACTTTATTCAGATATTTTGTAAGTCAAAACCCTTACCCTTACTCTTACAAGAATTATTACCCTTTGACGAGTTTTGTCACCAGGTCCTGAATGTATTGCTCCTTTTCTGACGGTCTAATATTAAAAATTGCTTCACCAGTCTACATATAGCCATGTAAAGGTCTAGTAATGTGAGCCTACGTTAATCCGTTTGTATCATTTGTAATTGCAATGTGGAGCTGCGTGGTGGGAAAAGTTGAGAAAAGTTGGCCATAAACACACGTGGCATACAATCACGACACATCAAGTGTTGAAGATATTTGGATGAGTATGACTTCTTAATTTAATCCCGCTTGTCAACATGAAGCGCTCCCTGATACCCCTCCAGTCACTATTCCTCTCCCTATCGCCATTCTTATCCTGTCATTACAATCCCACTGTCGCCCGTCTCATCCTCTTACGAACTTTAATCCCTTCGTGGTTTCCGTTGTTCTAAAATAACTCTCGTTATTGTCTGGTGCTCTAATAATATACAATCTTTCACATAAAAAGGCAATTCGAGAAAAGCGGTTTACCAACATCCCAGATATCATTATTAAGACTTTAAAATATATGTAAAATTCCCCTATGTTACTAGAAATTTTCTTGCATGATACTAATTTAAACCTTGAATGATGATAAACTTTTTATAACTTTTTAAATCTAATGGTTAATCAGGCGCTCGCATTAGTCCGCAGGACCAGTGGAACAAATTAATAGGAATGGAACTCTATTGATAGAATTGAAGGACATTAACATATATCAGAGATAAGAACAACGCCACCTCGAAGCCCAATTAACCTTTGGGTTACTGTTGCAAACGACCACCTTCCTAGAAGTGTCCTGCAACCCCGTTCTTCCTTGCAAGTGTCCTGTAAATCCCTCTTTCTTGCAAGTGTCCTACGAATAAACTCGTCTGCCTTACATGTATCCTAGGAGCCCCTTTTCTTGTCTTGCATGTATCCAGGAATCCTTTATACCTTACATATATCCTACAAACCCCTTTTCCCTTTCTTACAGGTGCCCTACAAACCCCCCTCTCCTTCATTACCTGGGTTCTAGGAAGCCTTTGTTTCTTATCCCTTCGATTCGCTTATCCCTTCTTTCAAGTGTCTTATCAACCTCTTTATCTCCAACCCAGCAAGACAATTCACCTCGTCTTTTACGAGTTTGTCATATGCAAGATATTCAACGTCAAAGTTCCTCTTACAGACACATAATATTTTGTTCTAATACAAAATTGGCATCACCAACTAGAAAGCAACGATATGTACACTCTCCAACAGCATATTTAATTCATACTGTATACACTTAGCATTGGTGACGATAATTAGACGCTAAAAATCTCGACTAATTCTGTATATCGAAAATTCCACTTTCCTCCTTAGGGTCAGTATGTGTCCAAATCTGTAACGAAACCTTCCCTTTCCACCATCACCTTCCTCCTCCTTCCAGTAATTTAGACCATTTAAGAATCTGCAAAAAATTATACTGATGACAATGAGCATGTTGTTGCACTATTCCGGCATCGGTGTATGTCCTTGTTTGTGTTGCATGACGACCTCTTCCTTTCATGTATAACTGGAGAATCATGCCACTCATTCACATGAGCACCCAAGTGGTTCTGCAGAACACTTATCTGAATAAGGATTAGATATAAATTTTCCTTAACTGGTACAAGGTTTCCTGTACTTTCCCTGGCCTGGATGGTAACCCCTTCGGTCAAGGGTTTTGTTGTTTTGGCATTAATGAATACCAAAGCAATTACCCATGCGTTCTTAATTAATAAATTTATCCCATAGTCCACGAGGAACAATGTGATAAATTTATTAATAATAACCTGTTACTCTAGCGGAAGGAGCACATTGCACATTAGTTTGACTCAATATATCAATTCCGCAAGCGATTGTTCCTGACTACTACTGTTACTTAACTCTCGTCATTCTACTCTTGACTGTTTAAACTTCTTGTTTCTCTCCTTTCTCCTCCTCTTTCGCGTATTCCCATTTTTCTTGTCTTTCTCATCTATGCTCGCTTCTCTCACTATCTCTCCAACCCTTTCTCTGTATGCTTCACTATTATTCTCTACTTTCTCTACGCTACTAAACAAGTGAATCCTGCGTTCGTCCAGACGGAGGAATCACTTATAAGAGTTCGAGCAACTTGTGTTTCCCAATTACCAGAATTCGCCTTGACGTATGGACTGAGAACATATCGATTAAGCTGCGATCCTGACTTGTGAACTGAACCCTGAGTTGTATGGGTTCTAATATCCTTCACGAGGCAGCGGCCCCCTTCTCCCCCTTACCTCTAAATTACTCTATGTTAGGCTGTAATACCGTGCATCTACAGCACAACACTGCACTTCATACTTCACAAATACTTTTCATAATACAAACAATTCCAAGCACCCCCCCCCCTCCCACACACACACACACACACACACACACACACACACACACACACACACACACACACACACACACACACACACACACACACATTCACACACACACACATACACACTCACACACACACAAACATGTATAAAGCCCAAATATGTGTTCAATTCTCGCCTTCTCTGGTCACATCGTGCAAGTGGCGAAATGAGGGATACATCAACGCAAAAGACTTCATTTTACCTCAAGTGATATGTCGGCATTATGTGTTCCGACTGTGCCTGTGTACTTCTCTTGTATAGTATTATGTACTCCACGCTGTAGTGACACAAACAAAGGTTAGCCACAACAAACGCCCATACAAGTGCCCTTGTGAGGGAGGTGCACACCAATGCACGCACATTGTGATGAAACTTGAAGAAAAATGCACAAGAATTAGTGAGTATCAGATATTATCATCCCGGACGGTCTTAAGATTGAGTCAGTAATATATACTAATGCTTGTAGTTTTCGGAATTAGGTTTAAACCGATGATTTAAAAAACTGAAACAAAACGAAGCAAACTTATTTTTCTAAATTTATTAATAAAGCTGTAAAATTAATGTGTTCCAGCCGTTTTGAACGGTAATTTTCAAAATAATGAATCATTTCCCCAACTCGAGACGATGACATCAAGATGAAGAAAATAGTAAAAGATGGAGAGTCAACAAAGTCTTTGTTTTCCAACACATTAAACATAAGTTTCAAGATGAATCTAAATCTCTTCCAGGAAGATCACATCTGTTTCTCGGGGGGTGTAGTGGGTCGCGCCCGGCCTTATATATAATGATTATATATATATATATATATATATATATATATATATATATATATATATATATATATATATATATATATATATATATATATATATATATATATATATATATATATATATATATATATATTTATATATATATATATATATATATATATATATATATATATATATATATATATCATATTATATATAATATGAACTATACATATATTTTTTTGCCTGTGTCCTATCGGAGTGTGTGTGTACCATAATTATCAAGAAAAAATAAAACTAGTCGTGTGGACACTTCCTTTCTGCCTTATAATGGTTGGTCGGTACTCTCTTTCAGTGCCCGTGCACCTTTCAGGAGCTGCTTTCATCTTATCAGTTTCCCTTAATATATACGGATTAAATATACCCTTAATTCCCCAATTTAAATCAAGTAACTTAGGAATACTTAAAGAATTGTTTAATTTAATTTTAAACTGATCGTGTGAAACAACTCCAATTTCATGGATTCTTGGAAAGGATCAATATTGAAAAGGTTCCATTTCAAAATCAATTTACCGTTAAGAGCTTTGTGTGTTATGTGTGAGATTTTATTAAGGTCCTGTGAGCTCTGTGAGTTCTGTTAGATCTTTGTAAGATCCTGGTAAGCGATGTGAAGCCCTCCAAAGGGCCCTTCTGAGCTTATCTATTGTTCGATTTTGTTGAGCTTTAGATTGTTAAAAGAAAATGAGCCCCGGGGTAATTTTGAGCTCCCATAAAGCTTTGCGAGCAATGCTGAGATTTCAGTAACGCTATCCTGAAAGGTCAGAACTCTGTAACTTCCTTCCATCCTTCACTTACTCAAGACCCAGGACGAGAGGAGCCCGGCAGTAGGAAATACAGCTCATACACATATTTAACACAACTACAACCGCTACCATAACTACACCAACTGACTGCGATGAGCTCCTACATCAGCCGATATCTCCTCATTTTGGGCCTTCATTTCTTTAATTGATAATGTTACTTGTACAATACGCATTTCAATTGTTGTATTATAATGTACATATCCTGGCACAACTGTTACAGTAAACGATCCCATACTACTCTGAGTTTCACACTTTATCCCTAAGATATGAGGTCGGGGTTGTATTCCTCATCAGACGAGACGGACAATGTGCAACAGTTCATCGCCTCCTTGCAGCTGGGGTAGTGAAGTGCGAGAGTCCACCTGCTCCCTGCACCTGGAGTTGTGTGGAGTGAGACACCATAAGTGTTCTGCTTCTGTGATATATATTGTTCCAATAGAGTGCTCTTGAACATGTTTCTCATGCTATCATTGCCCTCTCATTAAGAACCACTGTTGTCGAATGAATGCTTTTTGCCGATCAGGAGAAGCACCAGGAGAGATAATCTTTAGAACAGGGGTCGTTAAAAGGTTGTTATGTTACGTCTCTAACTCACGTACTAAGCTGTATTATAGTTTGGTGAAGGTAAATGCCAGTTGTAAGTTACACAGCTAGAACAACAAACGATCTTAATAATAAGGAAATACTTTGTGTTCCATAACACTAAAGGAAAACAAAATCAAATTTCGAATAATTAGGAAAACGAACCACCAGCATTCACAGTCTAACAAGTACTAAATGTGAAGTTCTTTTTATCTGACTTTCCTAGCAAACCTAGGTCGATTATCCTTATTATCTAACACAGTGAAGAGTTACAAACCCATTAAGATTTTAATTTTGATTCAACAGAGTAGAAGTTGTTAAACACGTGGGACAAAATCTTACTGAAGCGACCATACGAGTCATAAATATACTCCGCCGAAGTAAAACAGAAACAAGCAACACTTTATGGGCCAGCCAGAGGCTTAGGGCCCGCGCAGGAATATCACTGAAAAAAATCCTTAGTCCAAAGAAGAGTCTATATTTTGTCAATATTATAATTTCACTAAAACTGTTGATAATTAACGCTGTGATCTATAGAAGAACACTGCCTCAGATAAAGTGTGAGGACAGGTTGGTAATATGACATTTACAGTCACAAACTGAGCAGGTGAGTCCCATGTGTTAGTGCTGTAATGAAGAACATCCTCTCCTAAGCCTTCGCAGATTCTTATGATCCTATCCGGACACATCATTATTAATCTCATTATGGATATCTAACTTTATTTGTCATCAGGCTAAAAACGTAATCTTTAGATATCATGTATCACAAAGCAAACGATTAGCAGAAGATAACTTTATCACTGCTGCGATAAATTTCAATTACACCTCTACTTAAAAGAGTCCACATCTATATTTGCACAACATGAAACTTCTATTAAACATACATCTTTACGAGCCTCTAAACCTCTTCTTGCCTCCGAACCTCTTCTCACCTCCAGTCTCAAGATATACTCCCAACCCAGCAATCACCATCAGACTGGATGCAGGCAGCTTATGTTAGTGATCACATCGACATGAAGATTCAAAAACTTTGTAACGAGCATACACAATGGGATTTGTATTTCCCACGTCTTCAAAAGTTTGGAAGATAATTTGATATCCCGGGAATTGCGTTCCTCGGTGATTTTTGCATGCAGAAGAGGGTCCCGGAGTGGGAAAAGGAAGAATGGAGATGTGATAACAAGACAACGGAGAGCAAGACATAATGGATCATCTCGCTAATGCCATAAATAAGCAGAAGTAAAAAGGCCGAGTGATAAGATAAAGATGAAACAAAGGGACGAAAAGTAAGTTTAATTATCAAGAGGACGCATCAAACCGGGAAGACTAACACCGTTTGTGTCGCAGGATAATCAAAAGGTCCTAAATATCACTCGGGATGCGAATACAAAAGCAAAAACATAAGCAGATACACATAGGCATCTGCTTCACCAAGACCTGTATAGAAGTATAAGCGAATCGGAGGCACACTACGTAATTATCAAAAGAAAGGCACCATGCCAAGGAAAATATGTAGGTGGACATTGCGTAAACAAAGCCATGTAAATGTACATTAGGAACAATACAGGAAATCTTGCAGCCCATTTCTGAGATACTAAGGAAGGTTCTCAGGTTTCAACAGCGCTGGTCTGAAGGTAAGAGAAACTCGAAATTCATATTGTCTCCTGAACTTTACCAAGGTCATTACATACGCAAGCTTTCAACCGACTACCCCGACGCAACTCTTTTCTACTTCCCATCAACTGAGAGAGGAGGGAAGAGAGAGTGCCGACGGATTACGTAGCAATACCATTACTTTGAAGAATTTTGTTCAAACCAAGCGAGCCGCTACTGTTGCATTTCCCATTAGGCTTTCCCACAGACACTTTACAGATCTCCGCAAGGGCACAAACAGTTGGAAAGTTAACATATGAATATTTTCCCACTTGCTGGTTAGGGCAGGAGGTAAAGGTTAGACACAGCTAACGTTCTCTGGCCCTATACCGCCCTGTGCTGTCTGTGGAAGACATGGATCATCGTTTGAAGAGTAAACGTGGATGCTAAATTCCTACGGTCAATTTCTTCGAAGAATCCCAATAATATGTACAACTATGCGACATGTCATTATGAGTATACCTACAGAGAAAATATTAGACGACAGGGATTGATGAAGATATTCTAAACTGAAAAATATTAACTAAAATCGTTATCCGCTAAACCGCTAGTTCAGTGGATAATGAATTGAAACATTTGAACAATTGTATTTATTAAAGATTTTGAAAGCAAATTGTGATCTTTACAAGTAGGCTAACTGCTCTCGAGTCAGGGTGTATTTAACCAGGCCGTCCTCTCGAGAGCGTTTGCTATGAGCCCTCATGTAATAATTTACCCAAACTTAGCCTGAGCAGCCACAAATAGAAAACGGGACATCACACAAATTTTGCAAGCTGCTGTGATTTTTAGAAAAAACAACAAAAATTTGACAGCGGATTTATACTTCAAAATGAGATGTACTATTCTAGAGGACGGGTTGATTAACCGTCTCCTGCAATGCTATCTCCTTTGATGTTTGCTCAATTATGCTAATTTGTCAAGCTAGGTAAGCTTTTATACACTTGTAAGGTCACCTTTCCTCTCGGCTATCTGCTTAAGAGTACCCAAGATTTTCTTGTACTGCATCTTTTCAGGAACAAAGTCCTTTGACACATTGTCGAAGTACTAACGATTTGTATTGACTGGTAAGTGATTGTATAAAGAACTACATATACAAGGTACGTCTCTTAATCTATAGTAAAATCCTTTGCAGATTTAAGCCATTTCAGAATTTGCGCAATCCGAAAATCTTTTGTCGGTCTCATATGACTATTTCTGTAAAACTTTAGATCAACAATATGGTCTTCCATTCTGAGAGAATGGTCTTTGGAAGACTACATCTAATAATTCAGTTTTACAATAGGATCACGTGGAGGAGAAATCCAAACAGGTCGTCGTTAGATAATTTCATAAGATAATTAAAATAGTCTTATTGTAGTTAAGAATATTCCATCCTCACTCTAACACTCCCGGTGTAACTAACTACCGAGAAGAATTACACTGTCAGTGACAGACTTGCCTTTGGGTCAAATAGCGGTTGTCTGACCCTAAACCAGTCTAATGAGACATTTCCTTTTGTCATAAATGGGTAAGAACAAGAAAATTAAACTATTGGGGAACTATTGATCTATGCAGCTCTTATAAATTAAGGTGTTCGGCGGCTGTGTTTAACCTACGCCTGAAACCGTTCTGTGATCCTACGTTATGTTACCCGGTAATTTGTTCCATAAAAAGGCTCTATTTCAATAACAATTTTTACCCACTTGTTACCTACATCTAAAGATATCCAACTTATACCCATTATTGCGTATTCTACTTTGTGTAAATCAATAAAAAAATTCACATACAATGTATTATACCATTTTATCCATTTACACTTCAGGTCATGTCACGCTTACTTTTATATAAGTAAAGATAGCTTTGTGTCTACATAGTGACGGTTTCCTATTCGTGGAATTCCGTGTCCTCTCTGTACGCGTTCCAGTGAATTTATGCCCATTCTATAACATGAAAACACCAAGCTGCATAATCTGTATACCATTCTCTTTATTATGTACATTTACGCATTTATTTTTAGGCTCAAGATCCATAATAAAAATAATAAAAAATCCCACAAATTCCGAAATTTCAATATTTCCCAGCTAATAATTAGAAACCCTAGAAGTTAGTGGTCCCAGAAGAGCCAATGAGTACTGATCAAAAGAAGCACCATGCCGGGGAGACTAAGTAGCATCCAAAAGAGCCAGTGCATGTAATTAGTGTATCAAGTAGCGCCAGTGTCAGTAATCAGGGGACACAGCATTCAACATTACAGTACTAAGCAGTGCCAACAGTACCTGATACTACATTCAGTGTTCTCAGCAGTATTAGTTGCAGTTTTTAATATTCACAGCAGTACAACGAAGAGTAGTTTGTGCTCCTAGCAGTACCAGGGACAACAATTAGGGGTCACAGCCGTATCACAGTAGCCAGTAGTCTTAGCAGTACCTGGCACCAGTAGTTAATGTTCATAAACGTTTCATGGGCAGTATTGATGGTTCCATCAGAAACAGCGACAGTATACAATAGTCCCAGAGAATCAACATCAATAATTATTATTAGTCCCAACAGTAGCAGCAATAATTATTATTAGTCCCAGCAGTAGCAGCAATAATTGTTATTAGTCCCAGCAGTAACAGTAACAATAAACAGCGGTTCCAGCAATAATTAGGACAATATTAATTGGTTCCTAGAGTACCAGAGATGGTCGTTAGTGACCGCAGGAGAACCCAAGACAGAGTTCAGAAAGACCCATATACAGTAGCTAGTAGTCTTAATGTCCTAACAGTATCAGGAAACAGTAGAAAGCGTGCTCAGAAGTTACATAAACAGTAATTACCGATCTCAGAAGAATGAAGAAAAGACGTTAGTGGTCCCAGCAATGGCAGTAGTTAACAGTCTGAGAGGTACTAGGGACAGTGGCTATTGTTTCCAGCTTTGTCAGGTACAATACCGCGTCTCAGCAGTACCGGGAATATTAGTTACTGATCCCACCAATCCCAGGGTCAGAATTTAGTAAGCTTAGATATACCGTGACATAATACTGCGCTAGCAAAAGTACTAGGGACAGAGTTTCCTGAACCAAACAGTAGCACGGGACCAAAAGTACTAGAGACAGCCATTAGTGATACCAGCGTTTAAAGAGAAAATAGTTAATATTACCAGTAAGTAAGTAACTGCCTGCACAACACTTCAACTGCCTTAAAGCTCAAAAAATAAAAAGGGCTCACCATAGCCCGTGCTACTTGGAACTTTTTTGTTCCAAGTAGCGAATCTTAAACAACAACAACAACTTAATGCTCATATAATTCCCTTACAAAAGTTGTACTCCATTCAAAACATTTGACGTATTTCATGCTATTATAATTTTTCCACAGAACAGTCTACTAATCCCACAGGACTGATTGTTATATCACCTCATATGTTTCTCGCTCAGTATATCTTCTACCGTCATAACTTTCCTACTTGCATTGTAACAGATCTTCTCACCTAACACAACTTCTGCTTACCTCACAGCGTCTCATTAATTTATTTATATAGAAGAAGGAATAATAAGGTGTGAGAGTACATAACAATGGTGTTCTTACATTCGTGCAAAGCAAATACCACACACAGCGCTTCGTCCTCATAAAACTTCTGTTTCCTCCAAAGAAAGTTTTACCCTCCTTGCAGCACCCTAACCCACCCAAAATCCCTTTTGCTAACCTCGCAACATTTTTCTTTACCTCACATCGACAATGATAACCTCAGATCTGTAATTATTGGTTGTTGGGGCGCATCTGATCCCAAGATCGTCGTCGCCCCTTCATCAGCAACAACAACAACATCTCAACTTACATCTTCACACTTCAGTGAACTTCCACTATCCTCTTCTTTCTTCAGTACCCCTTCCCCTCTCTCCAGTCGTTGTTGGAGGGACTTCTGATATTCTATTTCACGCCGAGGACATAATCTAAATGTTGGGATGTCTGGTCGAAATCTTATATTTCGTTTAAAATGGGTTGGAACCATTCCAACTGCGCCCGCGGAGTGGCCCAGCGACTCGTTAGTCTCCGTAAAGTCGAGAATTCCCTGATAAGGAGACGCGAAACTCAGGCAGTTTAACACACGAATGGCTGTGATGTCATGAGCAAGGTATTATTGACACCATCTAGCGGCGTCAAGAAAATTTAGTAGAAACTTTTGAGTTTAAAGACACACACACACACACACACACACACACACACACACACACACACACACACACACACACACACACACACACACACACACACACACACACACACATATATATATACATGTATATATATATATATATATACATGTATATATATATATATATATATATATATATATATATATATATATATATATATATATATATATATATATATACATGTATATATATATATATATATATATATATATTTATATATATATATATATATATATATATATGTATATATATATATATATATATATATATATATATATATATATATATATATATATATATATATATATATATATATATATATGTCGTACCTAGTAGCCAGAACGCACTTCTCGGCCTACTATGCAAGGCTCGATTTGCCTAATAAGCCAAGTTTTCATGAATTAATTGTTTTTCGAATACCTAACCTACCTAACCTAACTTTTTCAGCTACCTAACCTAACCTAACCTAACCTATAAAGATAGGTTAGGTTAGGTTAGGTAGGGTTGGTTAGGTTCGGTCATATATCTACGTTAATTTTAACTCCAATAAAAAAAAATTGACCTCATACATAATGAAATGGGTAGCTTTATCATTTGATAAGAAAAAACAATCTAAAAAATATATTAATTCAGGAAAACTTGGCTTATTATGCAAATCGGGCCTTGCATAGTCGGCTGAGAAGTGCGTTCTGGCTACTAGGTACGATATATATATATATATATATATATATATATATATATATATATATATATATATATATATATATATGTCGTACCTAATAGCCAGAACGCACTTCTCAGCCTACTATTCAAGGCCCGATTTGCCTAATAAGCCAAGTTTTCATGAATTAATGTTTTTTCGTCTACCTAACCTACCTAACCTAACCTAACCTAGCTTTTTTTGGCTACCTAACCTAACCTTACCTATAAATATAGGTTAGGTTAGGTTAGGTAGGGTTGGTTAGGTTCGGTCATATATCTACGTTAATTTTAACTCCAATAAAAAAAAATTGACCTCATACATAGAGAAAAGGGTTGCTTTATCATTTCATAAGAAAAAAATTATAGTAAATATATTAATTCAGGAAAACTTGGCTTATTAGGCAAATCGGGCCTTGAATAGTAGGCTGAGAAGTGAGTTCTGGCTACTAGGTACGACATATATATATTTATATATATATATATATATATATATATATATATATATATATATATATATATATATATATATATATATATATATATATGCATGTAAGGTCAGTGAGGCAGGTGTGTGAGGTCAGTGAGGCAGGTGTTTGAGGTCAGTGAGGCAGGTGTGTGAGGTCAGTGAGGCAGGTGTGTGTGGTTAGTGAGGCAGATGCATGTAAGGTCAGTGAGGCAGGTGTGTGAGGTCAGTGAGGCAGGTGTGTGAGGTCAGTGAAGCAGGTGTGGGTGGTCAGTGAGGCAGCTGTGTGTGTGTGTGGGCAATTAAACATATGTGTCAGTGAAGGAAGGTAAGAGAGTGAGGGTTTATTGTTTCTAATACTGTATATACTTCTGTTAAACTTGCTTCGTCGAGACCCATTTCCAGTCCGTTTCGTTTGATAACGTCTCAGAACCAGAGGAGAAGTTTGCTGCCGTTATTATCTCACTCACCTTGTAACGTTCTCTGCCAAGTCTCGCTGCTCTATTACTTCTCAGTCTGAACTTCGCTTTCAGTCCTTAAAAATATTGTGGTTCTTATGACATCCACCTTTCTCTCTCCACCTGTCCTTCAGTGTTCTGTGCCTCTCCTTGAAGCTCTTGCCATGCAGATGAGGGGCAAACCTTGTTGCATGACTGTGGACTTTCTCTAGTTGTTCAGAACTTTGTATTCTCTCTTCCACCTTTAGGCATGAAGCCTGTCTTCTCTGGACCACCCCGCAGATATAAAGATTATTTTCACTGGGCCACCCAACAGATAAAGCTTATTTTCTATGGACAATTCCTCTGATATAAAGCTTATTTTCTCTGGACCACCCCTTAGATAAAGCTTATTTTCTATAGAACACCCCTCAGATAAAGCCTTTTTTTCTAAGCCACTCCTCAGATATAAAGCTTATCTACTCTGTTACATACTTTTTCTGTGGCTTACTCATTAGTGATCCAGTCTTTCTCTTCAGGCTGTAACCCCTCAGTCCTGTAGCGTATTATACCATATTGAAGGACACACCTTTGTGTTTCAGTTCGAAGGTATTGCTTGCTCTGTATTTATCGCAAGATCATCTTCAAGGCATTTACCATTTCACATAATTAACAGGATTAAGCTTCCCTGTTCCTCCCCCAACACCCACACACTCTCCAGCCTCACTCCTTTATTGAATTTACTGAGCATACCTGATCACTATTTTGATGGTTTCTAGTCAACACGTTTGTTTTAAATGTATTATTGTCTTTAGAATACTGCCTTTGGGTTCAGGGTTTAATGTTGTTTCACGTGCTCGCCGACCATTAGAGATTATTTAAGAGGGCCATTTAATCCTCGCAGCGCACTAACTTGCACCCACCAGATGTGCCTGATTAAATATTGTCTGCCAGCGTTATATTATTGTTGTATGTTTATGTTATTGTTGGTATGTGAATGTTATTGTTTGTATGTGTTTGTTATTGCTTGGACGTGAATTTTATTGTTTGTATGTGTATATTATTGCTTGGACGTGAATTTTATTGTTTGAATGTGTATGTTATTGCTTGGATGTGAATATTATTGTCTGTATGTCTATCTTATTGCTTGGATGGGTTTATGCTCACACTTAATACCTTAATGATGACATAATTGAGTGATTTCAGATTGCTTTATTATCCATTTTATGCTTTATCAAGGTGTTCATTGGTATAGATATACATATATATATATATATATATATATATATATATATATATATATATATATATATATATATATATATATATATATATATATATATATATATAAGTCGTACCTAGTAGCCAGAACGCACTTCTCAGCCTACTATGCAAGGCCCGATTTGCCTAATAAGCCAAGTTTTCATGAATTAATGTTTTTTCGACTACCTAACCTACCTAACCTAACCTAACCTAACTTTTTCGGCTAGCTAACCTAACCTAACCTATAAAGATAGGTTAGGTTAGGTTAGGTAGGGTTGGTTAGGTTCGGTCATATATCTACGTTAATTTTAACTCCAATAAAAAAAAATTGACCTCATACATAATGAAATGGGTAGCTTTATCATTTCATAAGAAAAAAATTAGAGGAAATATATTAATTCAGGAAAACTTGGCTTATTAGGCAAATCGGGCCTTGCATAGTAGGCTGAGAAGTGCGTTCTGGCTACTAGGTACGACATATATATATATATATATATATATATATATATATATATATATATATATATATATATATACATATATATATATATATATATATATATATATATATATATATATATATATATATATATATATATATATATATTAATTACACTTACGGGCTATTCATGCCCGAGTGTGTGTGTGTGTGTGTGTGTGGTGTGGGAAGGAAAAAAAAGTAGTCAGTAAACAGTTGATTGACAGTTTAGAGGTGGGCCGAAAGAGCTCAACCTCCGCAAGGACAACTAGGTGAATACACACACACACACACACATACACACACACACACACACACACACACACATACACACACACACACACACACACACACACACACACACACACACACACACACACACACACACACACACACACACACACACACACACACACACACACACACACACATACACACACACACACACACACACACACATACACACACACACACACACACACACACACACACACACACACACACACACACACACACACACACACACACACACACACACACACACACACACACACACAGAGGGAAATAGAGTTGCGGGACAGATTTGAAGTGGACAATTTTGCAATATCGTGCGTACGTTTATAATTGTATTTGATGTCCAAACTGGGAAAGAATTTAATATTATACATTTTATATGACATTCAAAGCTGTAAAAGAATTCAGTACAGTGCATTTTATACAAAGTTGAATTATGAAGGTATATTGACCTACAGATGAGATTTGTTTGAATAAAAGCAATATTCGTTCATGGCTGTAAGGCAAAAATCTATGACTAGCTACGAAAAAATATTTATACTTACTTGTGACTGTGTGTGTGTGTGTGTGTACTCACCTAATTGTACTCACCTAATTGTGCTTACGGGGGTTGAACTTTGGCTCTTTGGTCCCGCCTCTCAACTGTCAATCAACTGGGGTACAGGTTCCTGAGCCTATTGGGCTCTATCATATCTACACTTGAAACTGTGTATGGAGTCAGCCTCCACCACATCGCTTGCTAATGCATTCCATTTGTCAACCACTCTGACACTAAAAAAGTTCTTTCTAATATCTCTGTGGCTCATTTGGGCACTCAGTTTCCACCTGTGTCCCCTAGTGCGTGTGCCCCTTGTCTTAAACAGCCTGTCTTTATCAACCCTGTCGATTCCCTTGAGAATCTTGAATGTGGTGATCATGTCCCCCCTAACTCTTCTGTCTTCCAACGAAGTGAGGTTTAATTCCCGTAGTCTCTCCTCGTAGCTCATACCTCTCAGCTCGGGTACTAGTCTGGTGGCAAACCTTTCAACCTTTTCCAGTTTAGTCTTGTGCTTGACTAGATATGGACTCCATGCTGGAGCCGCATACCCCAGGATTGGTCTGACATATGTGGTATATAATGTTCTGAAAGATTCCTTACACAAGTTTCTATAGGCCGTTCTTATGTCAGCCAACCTGGCATATGCTGCTGATGTTATCGTCCTGATATGAGCTTTGTGTGTGTGTGTGTGTGTGTGTGTGTGTGTGTGTGTGTGTGTGTGTGTGTGTGTGTGTGTGTGTGTGTGTGTGTGTGTGTGTGTGTGTGTGTGTGTGTGTGTGTGTGTGTGTGTGTGTGTGTGTGTGTGTGTGTGTGTGTGTGTGTGTGTGTGTGTGTGTTTAGGTGTGTGTATTTTTAACAACCACGTCACTACTCATCGACTGGCAGCAGCTATTATCATCTCCTGCTCTGCTAACTTAACATAGTTCACATTCATTAAGAATTAAAGTCGTCTACCTCGTTTTAAATCAAACTACATATTCCAGTAACAATTGTAACGACTAAAACATACTCAATACTTTGATGGGTCATTTGTCGGACACGGTTTTGTTTAACACATCGACGATGTGAATGAATGGCTCTCCTTAATTCCTCTATTCCTCGTTTCTCCATTTATATTCCTGTCATTTTCAATCTTATCTCCCCACCCGTCTCCTCCTTCTCTGGTTGACTTTGTACACATAGTACTCCGTAGCACGAAGCCTCTTCACACGCTCAAATAAATAATATAAATATCTCTCACCTTATTTATGTTGCTCTTATTCCTACACCTCTCTTATTTCCTTTTCAATTACTCCTAAACCTCCCTCTTTATTGCCTTCTCTCTTCCTACTTTGTTCTGCGTCGAAGGTAATAAGCTGTGCATCTTACGCAGGCTGCAGCTGCAGATATTATTGTCGATATTCCCACTCTAGTCGGTGGCTGCTGGAGCGACGCCCGGCCCCTGCTTCATGTTCTCTGTAGCCCCGTGTTACTGGCGGGGCGAGGCACAGTTCCTCCAGCCCCGTGTTACTGGTGGGGCAAGGCACAGTTCCTCCAGCCCCGTGTTACTGGTGGGGCGAGGCACAGTTCCTCCAGCCCCGTGTTACTGGCGGGGCGAGTCACAGTTCCTCCAGCCCCGTGTTACTGGCGGGGCGAGTCACAGTTCCTCCAGCCCCGTGTTACTGGCGGGGCGAGTCACAGTTCCTCCAGCCCCGTGTTACTGGCGGGGCGAGGCACAGTTCCTCCAGCCCCGTGTTACTGGCGGGGCGAGGCACAGTTCCTCCAGCCCCGTGTTACTGGCGGGGCGAGGCACAGTTCCTCCAGCCCCTTGTTACTGGTGGGGCGAGGCACAGTTCCTCCAGCCCCGTGTTACTGGTGGAGCGAGGCACAGTTCCTCCAGCCTCGTGTTACTGGTGGGGCGAGGCACAGTTCCTCCAGCCCCGTGTTTCAGGTGGGGCGAGGCACAGTTCCTCCAGCCCCGTGTTACTGGTGGAGCGAGGCACAGTTCCTCCAGCCTCGTGTTACTGGTGGGGCGAGGCACAGTTCCTCCAGCCCCGTGTTACTGGTGGGGCAAGGCACAGTTCCTCCAGCCTCGTGTTACTGGTGGGGCGAGGCACAGTTCCTCCAGCCCCGTGTTACTGGTGGAGCGAGGCACAGTTCCTCCAGCCCCGTGTTACTGGCGGGGCGAGGCACAGTTCCTCCAGCCCCGTGTTACTGGTGGGGCGAGGCACAGTTCCTCCAGCCTCGTGTTACTGATGGGGCGAGGCACGGTTCCTTTAGCTCCGTGTTGCTACTGATGGCAAGGAACTGGCTGTGATACTTCGACTGGTCGCGCTCTTCACTCATATATTTGCTGTGTATCGGTCTGGCATCAATCCTATTTCCATCTCCTTCGTTCTCTCTCTTTTTTCTCTGTGCTTAACTCTACTTTTCTTTCTCCTTGGTCTTGTTCTCTTCTTTTCTTTCTCTTTGGTCTTGTTCTCTTCTTTTCCCTCTGTCTGTCTGTCTGTCTGTCTGCCTCTTTTTCTCCCTCTGTTTCTTTCCCCCTTCTGCCTGTCTTCCTTCCCCCTCAATCTTTATTCATATACTCAACATTCCCTCTCTATATCTTCGATCTTTTCGTTTGTTTATTCTTCGCTCTTCCATTATATCTTTCTCTTTTAACCTCTTGCTTATTTTCTTTCCTGTCGTTTTTCCTTTTATTCTTCCTCCTTGATCCCCTCTCTTCCGTTTTTATTTTAGCTCATCCAAGTTTTTATGTTTCTTTCCCTGTCCTCCAACTCCTCTTCGCAGATGACGTCCATTTTCACTTGACAGTCTGAACTGCTTCCCGTTTTTCATGGCAATACAAACACAGAATGTCCTGTTGTGCCGTAGTGGAGATTGAGATGCAGGAAAGAGAGAGAGAGAGAGAGAGAGAGAGAGAGAGAGAGAGAGAGAGAGAGAGAGAGAGAGAGAGAGAGAGAGAGAGAGAGAGAGAGAGAGAGAGAGAGAGAGAGAGAGAGAGAGAGAGAGAGAGAGAGAGAGAGAGAGAGAGAGAGAGAGAGAGAGAGAGAGAGAGAGAGAGAGAGAGAGAGAGAGAGAGAGAGAGGAGAGAGAGAGAGAGAGAGAGAGAGAGAGAGAGAGAGAGAGAGAGAGAGAGAGAGAGAGAGAGAGAGAGAGAGAGAGAGAGAGAGAGAGAGAGAGAGAGAGAGAGAGAGAGAGAGAGAGAGAGAGAGAGAACGTAATTCGTTGGCCAACTAATGACCGTATATGGCACTAGTAGAAGATTCACATTAACAATTAGATATGTACATGCCAGTGTAATAGAAGACACCTCTTTAAGGACATAAACTCAACTGGAAATGACTGTGTATCAGTGTAAAGAATATGGTTATCACTCTAACAACTTCAACATATATTAAAAGGCATAGAAGCCAATGGTAAAACATATACTTGAAAACATATGCATACCACTTCAAAGAATCTTTAATATTGAAGACTTGCACACAGCGGAAGTCACGCACAATGCAAACATAACATTGGAAATCACATAAAGAACATTCATGTTACTGGGGAAAATATAGCTCAATGTAAAGCCAGTGGAGTGATATACACGCTTTTGAAAAGACATTTTTTTCACTGGAAAACACACACCTTGCTTGACAAACCACACAATTAACATGTGTGCCCTTTGAAAAGATGTGAACCACACTTGGAATGAAGACGACACAACTGGAGAAGCACAAATCGGCTACCACACGTCTAAGGACAAACATCGTGCTACAGCGCAAATCATGAAGCCCAAGATCAGTTTCTCATCTTTCATTCATTTCCTTTATAACCCTCACCATGAGTCCTGTATAAATTCTGAAGAGTGCTGCCGCTACTTAGTTCATGACATTCAAGCGCTGGTGCTGCCTGGACAGTTGAGAAACTCTTAATGGAAGCACAAGGATATACTCTTCTTCTGGAGTTTTCAACGTTTTTGTACCATCCCATTAGGATGTGCCTATGTTAAGCATCATATGAAAACATATCTGAAAGGATTTCCCCTTAAGAGATGTCTTGCAGCTAACTTCTCATTCAGTTCGAACATACTGAGTCTTCCTGGTTCACCAAAACTCATAGTTGGAAGATGAAAATATTCCGAGTATTTATTCACTTCTGACCAACTTTTAAAAATCGAGACATGCCCAAATGGAAGAGTTTCTTTGTGGTAAAGAACGTCACTTCCCTCTATTTATGTATCTCAATATCTCACACTATCTTTCTACCTATCTTATTCGCACTCCTTTTTTTATTTTTAATTAATAGTAATATTTGTTTCAAATATTAGCTTGATTGTTGCTAATATTAGCTTGATTGTTAAAAAAAAAGCTTGATAATACGCTTTATTGTTTCAGGTGAGGTCGGTCAGGTGAAGTCACAGTGAGAGGTTGTGTTAACCGGAGCTCCTGAGTGTTGTTATATTATCATAGCAATATGGAAGTTGTAGTGAAGGACCTGGTGACTCTAGTGGGAGCCCTGAGGACAGAGTTGGACTCTCTGCGGGAGGAGGTGCGTCAGCTTAAAAAACAACGAGAAGTAACGAAGGAGGAGACCAGCAGTAAAGGGACCTCGTCTTGGAGAGTTGCGAAAGACAGGGGCCTTAAGAAGACTTTGATAAAGCCGCCTTCAAACGCCATAGCAACTTCAAATTCATTTGACGTTTTGGAGGACGAGTGCTGTGGAGAGACTGTGGATCGCGCAAAAGGGAAAGCAACGAAGAGAAAGGAAGCGCAGGCCCCTCAGAAAGTAAAGGAAGTACCTAAGCAAACATTAGTTGTGGGAGATTCCCAGATAAGGTATTTGGATAGAACGTTTTGTGCTAGAGATAGGGGGAACAGGTTAAGGGTTTGCTATCCCGGAGCTGGCATTGGTGATATTATAAACAACATGAATGATATTATGGCTGGTAATGGGAACAATCCCATTATTTGCATTAGCGTGGGAGGAAATGATGTTGGTCGAGTCAGGAGTGAGGAACTGATTCAGAGGTATAAAACAGCCATAGAGTTAGTTAGGAGCAAGGGAGGAATCCCGATCATATGTGGCATTCTTCCAAGAAAGGGAGTGGGAAATGAATGGATATCGAGGGCACTTGGTGTCAATTGCCGGCTGGAAAGATATTGCAAATCAAATGCAATATCTTTCATAGACAACTGGGAACACTTCTATGGAAGAAATGAAATGTATGCTCGTGATGGGGTGCATCTATCGAGAGCTGGGGTTGTTGCTGTTGCGAACTCGCTAGAAGAAGTGGTTAGAGGTGTTTGTTTGGGTTTAAACTGTTAGTAGATAGAGGTATGGGAATTGATTTGGAGGAAGGAGGTAATAAAAGTATGTGTTTGTGGGAGAAAGGAATTGGCAAAACGATCAGGGAAAGAGAAGGTCCGCAAAATAACAATTCACTTAGGGTATATTACACTAACAGTAGAAGTCTAAGAAATAAAATTAACGAATTAAATGCTCTTGTCTGCACAGAAAAAATAGATATTATTGCACTTACCGAAACGTGGATGAATGTAGAAAATAGAGAACTATTAGCTGAATATCAAATATATGGATTTAAACTATTTCACACAGATAGATATATTAGACGAGGAGGTGGAGTAGCCATATATGTTAGGGACAATTTGAAATGTAGTCTCAAAGAGGGAATCAAAACAGAGCCACACACAGAAACTATTTGGATTGAATTAAACGAAAAAGCTAATAATATTATAATAGGAGTAATATATAGGCCACCAAATTTAGACAGAATGGAAGCAAAGCATCTATGGGATGAAATATCTAGAGCATCTAGATCTAACAGTATTTATGTCATGGGTGACTTTAATTTTAGCGGAATAAACTGGTTGAACAAAACAGGGAATAGTGAAGCAGAAGATTTTCTAGAATTAATTGACGATTGCTTTCTTACGCAACACATTAAGGAACCAACACGGGAAAATAATATTTTAGATTTAGTGTTAACTAACAGGGAAACGCAAATTAATGACATCGAAATAGGGAGTGAGCTAGGGAGCAGTGATCACAAAGAAATCAGATTTAGCATAGAATGGAATAGACCAGTAGGAGAAAATTCTGTTAAAGTGCCAGATTTTCGAAAAGCTGATTTTAATAGCCTAAGAAATTTTTTGGGTCAAATTGATTGGAAAGGCTTGGGTATGGGGTGTGGGCCGGTCTTGGAGCGAGACATGAACCCAGCGAGAGGTGACTTAAATGGGGATTTCGATGTGGATTCAATATATAACTTATTTAAGAATATTCTAAACAAAGCACAGGAACGTAGTATACCATACAAATTGAATAGATCGTATACTAATGACCCAAAGTGGATAACAAAGAATTTGAAGAACCTTATAGGTAAAAAGAGAGCTTGGTACAAAAGGATTAAAAATGGGGAGGTCACTTTAGAACAGGAATTCGTACAACTGGTTAGAAATGTTAAAAAAGAGATAAGGAAAGCAAAAAGAAACTATGAAGTTCGCATAGCAGGGCAAGCAAAGACAAATCCTAAAGGGTTTTTTCAGTTATATCGTACTAAGACTAGGGAAAGGATAGGTCCATTAAAAACTGAGACAGGTCAAATAACAGATAGTGATGAAGAGATGAGTAGTATTTTTAATAAATATTTTGTATCTGTATTTACTAAAGAGGAACTTAACAATATGCCTTCAGCCGAACAAGTCTATGTGGGTGGGGACGAGGACAGGTTGACGAGTTTAGCAGTTACCAGGGAGGATGTTCTTAAACAAATAGTAAAACTCAAACCAAACAAATCCCCAGGGCCGGATGAAGTGTTTGCTAGGGTGCTTAAAGAATGCAAAGAGGAGCTTTGTGACCCACTGTCAACCATATTTAATAAATCAATAGAGTCGGGCAGAGTGCCAGAGTTTTGGAAAGTTGCTAATGTGATACCAGTTTTTAAGAAAGGAGATAGATCACTTGCGTCTAACTATCGACCAATTAGCCTAACGTCTATTGTGGGAAAGTTACTCGAATCTATAATAGCAAATAAAATTCGTCTTCATCTTGAAAAACATAAATTAATAATTGAGTCGCAACATGGTTTTATAAATGGCCGTTCATGTTTAACAAATTTGTTATCTTTTTATTCTAGCATTGTTGAGGCAGTTGATAGTGGTAAGGATTGCGATGTTGTATACCTTGACTTTAGCAAAGCTTTTGATACAGTGCCTCATGAAAGACTGATTACAAAAATAGAGTCTCATGGTATTGGGGGTGCTATATTAAGCTGGATTAGGGCATGGCTATACCAAAGGAAACAGAGAGTTAGTATAAATGGAATCAAGTCAGAGTGGGAAAATGTTGTAAGTGGAGTGCCTCAAGGCTCTGTCCTGGGACCTCTGTTGTTTATAATATATATAAATGATTTAGATTCAGGTTTGAGTAGCAACATTTGCAAATTTGCCGATGATACGAAAATCGGTAGGGAAATTAATTCGGAGGAGGACTCACTATCACTTCAAGTTGATCTAGATAGGGTTTTGAAATGGTCAAAGGATTGGCAGATGCAGTTTAATGCTGATAAATGTAAAGTTCTGAGGTTAGGTAATGATGATAGAGTTACAAGATACGAGCTAGATGGTGTTGTGATTGCGAAGTCGGATTGCGAAAGGGATCTGAGAGTTATGATTAGTAAGAATTTAAAACAAAAGGATCAATGCATAAATGTTCGTAATAAGGCAAATCGGACACTTGGATTTATTAATCGCAGCGTTAGTAACAAGACACCTGGTGTGGTTCTCAAGCTATATCTTGCTCTAGTTAGGCCCCATTTAGATTATGCAGTTCAGTTTTGGTCGCCATATTATAGAATGGATATAAATTCACTTGAACGTGTCCAGCGTAGGATGACTAAGTTAATTCCCCAAATTAGAAATCTTTCATATGAAGAAAGATTAACAAAGCTTAAGTTGCATTCACTGGAAAGGCGAAGAGTTAGGGGCGACATGATAGAGGTTTACAAGTGGGTGAATGGACATAACAAGGGGGATATTAATAGGGTATTAAAAGTATCAACACAGGACAGAACACGAAACAATGGGTATAAATTGGATAAGTTTAGATTTAGGAAAGACTTGGGTAAATACTGGTTCAGTAACAGGGTTGTAGATTTGTGGAACCAATTGCCGCGTAACGTGGTGGAGGTGGGGTCCCTCGATTGTTTCAAGCGCGGGTTGGACAAGTATATGAGTGGGATTGGGTGGTTATAGAATAGGAGCTGCCTCGTATGGGCCAATAGGCCTTCTGCAGTTACCTTTGTTCTTATGTTCTTTGTTCTTAGGTGTAGGTTAGACATACATGAATGAGATTATGTGGATATAAATTAGGAGCTGCCTTGTATGGGCCAATAGGCCTTCTGTAGTTACCTTCATCCTTATGTTCATTATGTAATTCTGTATTTAATAGGTACAACAATGATAAATGTAAATGAAGTAGCCGGAAGAAAGGTTATATCCTACATCAGCTCTTCACAAGCAAGCCATATCTATCTTCTATTATTATTTATTTGTAATTAGGCATTGACTTAAATTAATGTAAGCTTACTATCGTATTAGGTACAGGATGAAGCTGTAGCCAGCTGTGTTCCAAGGCGTTCATGTGGTTGATTGATTTCACTTCCCGCGTATTTGTATGTTAATAGAACATGTTTTCCACCTCCTTCCACCATCTTATTTTATTCTGTTTTATTTCCATCAATATTGGAATGTTACAAACACCATTTCAATATTTATCATTAATTGAATTGTTAGAAACTCTGAGTTATATAAACATATCTTTAATAGTTTTTGAAAACGTAATTAGCACCTGGTCCAATTGTTAATTCTTGAATTCCCTTATGAATCACAGATCGAAATATTATTGTTTGTACTTCCTCACCAGTTACGAAAGTCTACCATTAACTACCAACCAGTATCAACCTGGCAAGTCTTGGCAACGAACGTCTAGAGTCAAATTGTTTGTGTATTTGAAACTTGCGAGTGCAAATACGACTGCTTGCTATTTCGAAAGCAGAACTATAACCAACATATCAAACTAGCGCTAGCATTCCTAGCTGGCCCCAGCACTCCTAGCTGGCCCCAGCACTCCAAGCTAGCGCCAGCACTCCTACCTAGCGCCAGCACTCCTACCTAGCGCCAGCACTCCTAGCTAGCCCCAGCACTCCTACCTAGCGCCAGCACTCCTAGCTATCCCCAGCACTCCAAGCTAGCGCCAGCACTCCTACCTAGCGCCAGCACTCCTACCTAGCGCCAGCACTCCTACCTAGCGCCAGCACTCCTACCTAGCGCCAGCACTCCTAGCTAGCCCCAGCACTCCTACCTAGCGCCAGCACTCCTATCTAGCGCCAGCACTCCTACCTAGCGCCAGCACTCCTAGCTAGCCCCAGCACTCCAAGCTAGCGCCAGCACTCCTAGCTAGCCCCAGCACTCCCACCTAGCGCCAGCACTCCAAGCTAGCGCCAGCACTCCAAGCTAGCGCCAGCACTCCTAGCTAGCCCCAGCACTCCTACCTAGCGCCAGCACTCCTACCTAGCGCCAGCACTCCTAGCTAGCCCCAGCACTCCTACCTAGCGCCAGCACTCCTACCTAGCGCCAGCACTCCTACCTAGCGCCAGCACTCCTAGCTAGCCCAGCACTCCTACCTAGCGCCAGCACTCCTAGCTAGCGCCAGCACTCCTAGCTAGCGCCAGCACTCCTACCAAGCGCCAGCACTCCTAGCTAGCCCCAGCACTCCTACCTAGCGCCAGCACTCCTACCTAGCGCCAGCACTCCTACCTAGCGCCAGCACTCCTAGCTAGAGCCAGCACTCCTAGCTAGCGCCAGCACTCCTAGCTAGCCCCAGCACTCTCTATTAGTCTCCATTTTCTAATATTTTTCATTCGTAGTTAATAACACTTTATGTTATTCATCTCCACCTTCCCCTCCTAGGCTGAACATTATATTTTCCTCTCTCTATATTAACTCATCTTTATCCTAAACATCAACTTCACTTCATTTCTCTAACTCCCCATTTCCTTCATTTATTCCATTTCCAAATTCACCCTCAATATTCTGCAGCACTTACACCCTTCCCATCTCTCTCCACGCTCGCAGCCACCTCTTTCCCAGACACTATTGAGCTTCGAGTCATCATATTGGCAAATTTCTCCGCTGCGTTTGTGCGAGTTATTACTAACATCTCCTGGAGGAACAGGTCGACCCCCAGCCCTTATGGAGCTAGCAGGACCTGCCACACGTCTTCATACACGGCAGACACGTCAGCAAGGCTCCGGCACCTCTAACACGTCCTTGAGTTATAGCTCCCTTTTGCATATATTTGGCAGAAATTCTTCGAAAACTTATTTTTTTCGATTTGTTTAAAACGAGTTTTGCATTTTTCTACTGTATTTTCAGTAATTTTGCTGAAAAACTTTTACATACATTTTACTTCTGTTCGAGGCTGTGAATGGAGCTCTTGTTGCTGAGATCACCGCTATAAATTGAGATGGATTGTGTGTCCTGAGGAGAGTATGGGTCCCAACACAGACGACCGTAGAGGAATGCTAATAGTTTGCCGGTTCACCCACTCTTTGTACTGACTTCTAATGACATTAGTTTATAAATGATGTTCCAGCGGCAGAATAAAATGCCTGATAAAAAAGCAAGAGAACGGAGCAATGTTTTCCATTATGGTTAGATACGTATATTTATTGGTGTTTTCAACATATGTTGACCGATGAAACACAATTTTCAAGGTGAGAAGAAATATGTCATAGCCTGGCGTCTGTGACGGATAAAAATACAAATGATCTTTCTGCCACTCTTGTTAACAAAAACTATATATAGAAAACAAAAACAAAATTTCAAAAATAGTGGAAATATAGGAAAGCTTGTTGGCCTGTGCTAGGCTTATCCTATGTATAGCCACTCAGAGTCACATATATATATATATGTCAAGCCTGCGCTTGAAACATTGCAGCTAACACACGTTTATTATATTACCCTGTTTTCTGACATTATCTCACAATCGATATTTACCCCGGTCTTTATTGAATCTAAACTAATGAAGTTTTCATTAATAATTTCGTGTTTTCCTTTGTGTTGAAATATTTAAATCCATATTAATGCTTCTTTCATGCATTCGTTTACATCAATCATATCACTATTTACTCCTCGTCATTTTAGCGATAGAAATTATACTTTTTTAAGGTCTCTTCGTAAGTGAGATATATAATTCTTGGGATAAGCTTTGTCATTCTTGTCTGTATTCTTTCCAATGAAGTTATATACTTTGTATAGTGCTGCGACCGAAGGCAAGACAATAATATTACATAGCTTATATATGGATTCGACTATAATATTTGTCATAATTGTAACAAACTTTCAAATCTTTTTAGAAGATATTGAGAGAGACAGAGAGAGAGAGAGAGAGAGAGAGAGAGAGAGAGAGAGAGAGAGAGAGAGAGAGAGAGAGAGAGAGAGAGAGAGAGAGGGAGAGAGAGAGAGAGAGAGAGAGAGAGAGAGAGAGAGAGAGAGGGAGAGAGAGAGAGAGAGAGAGAGAGAGAGAGAGACAGAGAGAAAGAGAGAGAGAGAGAGAGAGAGAGAGACAGAGAGAGAGAGAGAGACGGAGAGAGAGAGAGAGAGAGAGAGAGAGAGAGAGAGAGAGAGAGAGAGAGAGAGAGAGAGAGAGAGAGAGAGAGAGAGAGAGAGAGAGAGAGAGAGAGAGACAGAGAGAGAAAGAGAGAGAGAGAGAGAGGAGATGGGGGATGGTAAGTGGTGCAGTGCGGTGTTCTCTTCACCACCTCTACCATTCACAGCCAGCCACTTGTTGTCTCATCTGTCACCGTGACGAGCCCCGCCACTTACCCTAAGCAATATTTGCCGGCTTCCCCGGCGCATAATGGCTTAAGTCAACTTGTGCATTGCTTTTACTCACACGAACCTGTTTTTAGTTATGGAAAACGTGTTTTCGTAATGACTTCTCAGGAAACATTTCCGTGTACAATTGTGATAAATAATTGAACCTAATGTCAAGTATCCATACTTTAATTGACTTGTACAATATATGCAAGTGCACATGACAATTAAAAACATACACTTTTTACAAATATAGATTGTGTGGTATTACTTCTAGATACTAATATTTTATTATTTTTCTTGTACGTTTGAATATATTGTTCTGATTATGTATACATTAATTTGATGATGTTCAAATGCGTTGAACTTAATGGCTTTTCCAGCGTAAAGCTCCAGGCAGGAACCCAAGAGAATAACATTCACGAAACAGAAACAAAAATATGTCCAGAAATATGCTAGAAGGTATTTTCTGAAACTTGAGAGGCCTGAACTACAGAGAGAAACTCGACCTTGCGACGCTGGAGGAAAGAAGGAACAGAGAGAAAAATTTATTATAACGTACTACATATTAAGGGAAAATTACAAAGTGTGCATGGTGAGAAACGGTGGAACTCGGGTCACGTTCAGAAACTAGTGATAAATGAATCGGAGAGATGACAAAGGCAGAAGTTCTCTAGTATATGAGTTAACGAAGTTGACACCGCACTTGTCATTCCAATCAAGTGTCTCAACTTTAAATCTAATAAAGGTAAAAAGTGTTGTTTTAATGTCGGTTTATAATGGTTTCAGGTGTATAGGTATATTTCTGCCTAATAGTAGTAAAATTTCAACTAGTTCTAAAAAATGTAACAATAGTGTTAGCACTATATAGTTAGCACAATATAGTTAGGTCACTAAAAGGTGGGCAAGCGTCTGATTCTTGCTTGAGATCTTGGATGTGACGGATCAAGAGAGATTTTTGTGGCAAATTGTATAAACAGTTTTCGAAAAAAGTACGACAAAAAGTGTGAGGGAAGGTTGTTATAAAATAAATAGACCCTTAGTGAGGAGGAGTTTCGGAGCTAACGTTCATCCCCAACAAACACATCTAGGTGAGTACATAGGGCCAAGTACATATAGGTGCACACACATCAAAATCGCACACACGCATAGAACACTGCTCACAACCCATCCTCCCCAGACACACACACACACACACACACACACACACACACACACACACACACACACACACACACACACATTAAAACAGAGGAGGACAGCTTGAGGCTTCAACAAGACCTGGACAAGCTGCAAGAATGGTCGAACAAATTGTTGTTAGAGTTTAACCCAAGCAAATGTAATGTAATGAAGATAGGTGTAGGGAGCAGCAGACCAGATACAAGGTATCATTTGGGAGATGAAATACTTCAAGAGTCAGAGAGAGACAAAGATCTAGGGGTTGATATCACGCCAAACCTGTCCCCTGAAACTCATATCAAGAGGATAACATCAGCAGCATATGCCAGGTTGGCTAACATAAGAAAGGCCTTTAGAAACTTGTGTAAAGAATCTTTCAGAATATTATATACAACATATGTCAGACCAATCCTGGAATATGCGGCTCCAGTATGGAGTCCATATGTAGTCAAGCATAAGACTAAACTGGAAAAGGTTCAAAGGTTTGCCACCAGACTAGTACCCGAGCTGAGAGGTATGAGCTACGAGGAGAGACTACGGGAATTAAACCTCACTTCGTTGGAAGACAAAAGAGTTAGGGGTGACATGATCACCATATTCAAGATTCTCAAGGGAATCGATAGGGTAGATAAAAACAGGCAATTTAACACAAGGGGCACACGCACTAGGGAACACAGGTGGAAACTGAGTGCCCAAATGAGCCACAGAGTTATTAGAAAAATTTTTTTAGTGTCAGAGTGGTTGACAAATGGAATGCATTAGGCAGTGATGTGGTGGAGGCTGAACCCATACACAGTTTCAAGGGTAGATATGATTGAGCCCAATAGGCTCAGGAACCTGTACACCTGTTGATTGACGGTTGAGAGGCGTGACCAAAGAGCCAGATCTCAACCCCCGCAAGCACAATTTGGTGAGTACACACACACACACACACACACACACACACAACCTCTCACAACCGAAGAGCCGAGGCTCAACCCCCGCAGGCACAACTAGGTGAGTACATGTGCACCCATTAACACCCCCCCCCCCCGACACGTCTCAGACATCAACTTCAGAAGACTGCTCTCGGCTACATCTTTCGAAGCCTTCTGCTTGTCTCTAGCCTCCTACCTACCGCCAAGTAAGTTGGTATTCAACTGGCTATGTGTCGCTCTCAACTCCGAGGCCTGTAGTCAACTCAAGTGCCTCTGCTGTCCAACTAAATAAGGGGATGACGAATGGACCTAACTTTCTCACTAACTTGAGCGAGCTTACAACACCTAAGTTTAAGAGAGACGTTGTGTCCACCAATAGAGTCCACTTCCCGTGTGTAGAATGACCTAATGTCACCTTTATCAGGTCGGTCAGAGTATTGCGGAGTGGTAGTGCATGTTTGGCCAACCCGTTCTCGCACTTTCGTATAGTCAATATTGATTTATTAAATACGTGCATATGTGACATACTCATTTATTGTGAATATTTTAGTTTTCCTTCAAAAGCTTCATAGAAAACACCGACCTTACCTAACCTTCTTAGTATGTTAAGATAAACATCTTATTGCTTCGTAATTACAATTATTACTTAACCTATTATAGGCATAGGTTAAGTAATAATTGTAATTAAGAAGCAATAAGATGCTTATCTTAACATACTAAGAAGGTTAGGTAAGGTCGGTGTTTTCTATGAAGCTTTTCAAGGAAAACTAAAAGTTTCACAATAAATTAGTATGTCACATATGCACGTATTTAATAAGTAAATATTGACTATACGAAAGTGCGAGAATGGGTTGGTTTGGCAGGGAGGACTTGTCCCCAAATTTAGCAATTTGCTAAATATTGGTGTTAAAAGGTTTAAATAAAAAACAAAATTGTATGTGAATGAGTAAAATATAACACACTAAATACCTACATTTTAGCAAAGCATTTTATGGTATACCTCACGAAGACTGATTAGGAAGATATATCCATAATTATATTAAAGCTTAATTATTTCAAAGGGAACAGAGGGGTCAAGCTCGAGTGGACAACTGCCTCAAGTGGGATGCCTCAAATCTGTGTTCTGTGGCCTCTTGGTTTTACAATATAAAAGACAAATTTTACCTTGGATTGAATAGGTACATTAGCAAATTTGTCATATACCGTAAAATTGGGTGCAAAATAAATTCAAAGGAGAAATCAAATAGCTACAGGATATCACTGACAGATTTTTACAATGATCGAAAGATGATTGGAATTACCATATTATTAACTAAACAACTTTAAATTTACAAATTTCATCTGGGAAAAGATCTAGAAATCATAATTAGAAAAGATACAAAACCTAAAACTATTGTATAAATGATGTAAATAAAAAAATTGGATTCTAAGATTCATATCAAGAAGTATGTATTAAGAGACAATCAATAAAAACCTTTAAAAAACTTCAACATGAAGATTTAGAAATACATTTTTTATAGTTCCGAAAAACGAGAAGAGTAAACTAAGGCCTCGTGATTGAAATACGCACATAAAAGCATATCCACAACTAGAACATTTATAATTGTACGCCAATATATATATAAAAGCAAAAGATAACACAAAACACTGGATATAATTTATAAGTTTAGATTAAAAAAAAAAACTGGATAAATTAAGGTCCGGAAACAGGAGTGATGATTTATGTACCAGGTTGTCAGTGACATAATTGACGGGATTTATCAGGCGAATATTGAAATTTAAGTGAGTTTGATATTAATATTAGGAGCTGAAGACGCTTTATCTTATTCCTAATGTTCTTAAGTTTCTGCTTTCTTAACAAACTGTAGAGACGATACACAAGATCTCACAATAACGTGTTGTAGTTATAAGATAATGTTATAGGCATAGAGGAGACAGTCTTCTTGAATTTTTGTTATTTCAACGTATAAACTGCTAACTGTACAAACTGCTAGCAGCCATCCAATTCCATGCGTGAAAGCACATATCGCGCCTGCGTGCGAATCATCTAAAAAAATTACCGACCTTCCGTATGTTCACTTGCCTTCTGAAGGTAACGTGTATTGAATGTTTAAAATGCTCCGCTGATGATTCAAATTGAACATCTAAGGTAGGTTTTGTCTAAAAATTACAGGAAAGCTGTATTGCATCACAAAATAATCTTCTAACATTGTTTTCAATCCATTCTAGATGAACGAAGTTGATCTAAATATTGAGAAACATCTAAATATTGAACTACAAACAAGATACAATCTCACTAGCCTGGTCTGAAGGGTGTCAAGGTCTATGTTGAGATTCAAAACAGAAGTGTGTTGCGAAAATACAAAATTTTTACATAATATTCACAGAAAATCCGTAACTAATAGAATAAACCTCAAAGTAAACAACTCTTCCCATTTGTCCAATATGCGCCAAAACTTAATCCATTTAGATGCAAGATCAATAACAGACGCATTGCTTTACACTCAGACAAGCAACACAATTGCACTCATTGAAGAACACTCGCTGACGAACACTCTGTAACGGTCACTCATTGATGAATACTCGCTAACGATCACTCACTGACGAACATTCATTGGCTCACCAACCGAAAGATAGATGGAAAAGGAATGAATGAACAAAGGAAAAAAATAGAACATTCCCACGGATAGATGGAAAGAGAGAGAAAGAGAGAGAAAGAGGAAGTGAGGGGTATTGCTCAAGTTATATAGTGAGGTATGGAAGAAGTATTAGCCAGCAGAAGGTGTGTACAAGGATAATTAGCTTGTTCCAGCCGGCTCCCGCCCTAAGGGTCATACGTGTGTAGTACTCTACAAGTATTATGCCTCCATAATACGTAATTCTAATCTCTATATACCTGGATGTGTACATATACACTTCTCGTATCTAATAACTAGAGTGTTGTAACAAGCCAAATGTCGTTAACAATTTATTTTGTCACTTTTTAACTGACGGATGAAAGAGATTTGCAAAAATGTATGAAGAATATAACCTGAAAACGCCGCTTATTCCTCAGTTCTGCATAATAGTACTAAACTTAAGTTAAGCTAGGCCTAACTTAAATCGGTAATGCAGTCAATAAATATTTGTTAATATTAATAAGAGTGAACTAATTTCGAAACAAATATTTAAAAACATGCAAAATAATACGAGCTGTTAGGCAAGAGCTTACTTGCTTATTAGGTCTTTGAGTACGGTTCAGGCTGTTAGATACGAAAAAACTATTTATATACTAAAGCTCCACAAGGGTTCTAGGTGCCGTATATTTTCTTCCCAGAGGAGAACGGTTCTCACAGACAACCTGAGGTGGTATCCCATATTTTTATTATATAAATACCAGCCCCCATGTACACACACAAAAAATAACTCGCAGCCAAATGAACAAAACTCGCACAAACAGTTCAGGTTTGGAGTTGCTCATACGCCCATCATCCACGGGTGAATTATAAAGACAATCACAATACCCTAATGAACTACAAGCAAGTATTCTTCAGTTTTGAATACTATCCAGAACTGCAGTGACTTATGAGTGTATATACATCAAGAAGAGGAACACCCCTATGTGTACATTGATCTACCATTTATCTACTCACAACAATTATATCTACCAACTCATGAAAAAAAGACTTAAAAATACAACCGTGCTGCGTTGCATATCAAAGTCCGGCACAGCTAGCCGCCTACACCTTCCGTCTTCACTACCACTCCACTCCTCCGTAAAGTGGAAATTTGCCCTGGAAATCATTGAACTGTGGACACGTGCATAATTGATTTGACACCCTGAATGCGACTCTACTATTCAGGAAGGTTCAGGGTTGTCCAATGTATTCCGGCTAACATTGAAGTTGAGCACCTCTTCCAATAGGATTACACTGATGTGGAACAAATCTGGTTTGGTAAATTCACTGTTCGCTGCGTTTTGTTGGGTCAGAGGGAAACACACTCCGTGAACGTGTTGGAAGCCGCGTAGCAGACTAAGCTAAGGAAACAACCAATTGAACATCATCCCAATTTATTATACAGAAGAAAGTATTTAACACCTGACGACTATAATATTATGTTAAATAATTTCCATAATGTAAAAACCACTCAATAGGCAAGTGCTAAATAGAAAACTATTGAGTGATTAGGGTGAAAAAAAGGATTGTTTTCGATAACGGAAAAATACAATTCCATTCTTTTACGAAAAACCTACCCCAGTTCTGACTTAAATTTGTTGAAATTGACTTTTCAGCTTTAAGGAAAGCTGCTGACAAGAAAGGAGGCAGCTTCCCGGGGGCGGCCGGAACAGACGATGCAAGATATATATCTCAACTTTTTATAAATTATTGAATCCAATTTCTCCTCAAGGCGTTTTCTTTATTTTGGAGCAGATTCACTGGTAACTTATTGAGGTAGGGAAGTACTCACCTATTTGTTCTCACCTATTTGTGCTTGCGGGGGTTAAGCTCTGTCTCTTTGGCCCCGTCTCTCAACTGTCAATCAAGTGGTGTACAGGTTCCTGAACCTATTGGGCTCTATCATATCTACACTTGAAACTGTGTATGGAGTCAGCCTCCACCACATCACTTCCTAATGCATTCCATTTGTCAACCACTCTGACACTAAAAATGTTAACACACACAATATGTGTTAAAACTAAAAATTAAACTAAAAATTAAAAATTAAACTAAAAATGTTAACACAATATGTGTATGTGTGTAAAACACACACACACATATTTGTGTGTGTGTGTGTGTGTGTGTATTCACCTAGTTGTGCTTGGGGAAGTTGAGCTCTGCTCTTTCGGCCCGCCTCTCAACTGTCAATCAACTGTTACTAACTGCTAACTAATTTATTTATTATTTACAGACACACACAGCCAGGAAGCAGCCCGTAGCAGCTGTTTATCTGTTTATAGATATTTCATCGAATCACTTCACATTGTGGGGTGATCAAAAGCTTGTTCGCATTTGTGTTGCTCACGTGGCCACACAAAGTGAGGCGATTCGATTAGATATTTATGCCCAAGCTTACGGCCAAGTGCTGTTGGGATGTAGGGGAAATAGCCTCGGCAACCAAAGTCTTTTGTACAGTCACAGTTGGTCGAGTGGTTAAAGAACCGGGTACGCTATGATGCATAGTGCTCCTGGCTGTATGCGTTCGAATCCTTCTGGTAGTGTGGAGTTTTCAGTTATATATATATATATATATATATATATAACTGAAAACTCCACACTACCAGAAGGATTCGAACCCAGACAGCCAGGAGCAACGCAACTGGTATGAACAGGACCCCTTAATCCACTTGACCATCTCGACCAGACATAAGGAGGTGATAGCCGAAGCTATTTGAACCACCCCCTGCCGGCACCCGGATGGTAATCTTGGGCATAGCATTTTATCAAGTCACCGCATTCTTTGGTGAAGTGAGGTGAGGTACAAAGTTTTTAGTGAGTTAGTGGGGATTAATTGGGTATTAAAGAGGTAGTAATATTAATAAGGTATTAGTGTGGCCACACTAATATAAATAAGGTGTTAGTGTTGCCACGGAATTACAATTTGACAGTAAGTCTCCTTTGTTCAGCAGGGAGCAAGAGTCATTTGTGTTTAACAGAAAACAATCTCACCTTTTTTTCACTGACAGGATGAGTTTCCTTTGTTCTCAAATGAGCTGTACATGTGCAAGTTTCCCAAAAGTAATTACGTAGTAAGATGACGTAATGGAAGTTTGGAAGCTTGCGGAGGACTGGAACGCATTTTGAAGGACATATCTTGAAACACTTAAGCATTCCATCCAAGACCCGAGGTTTATTAGGATCTAAGTGGGTGCCAAACGAGGTATTGTGTTCACAGAATTTGTTAGGCATCAGGAAAAATTGTGCTTTTGGTTGTTACCTAATAGTATTAACATTGCTCCATTTGACTTACGTCTTAAGGGGTTTACACTTAAGCTGTGAAGAGTTTCTTAGTGTTGAGAATTAAATTGTCATACAGATGTTGAGTTAAAACAGCCAATTAAAAAAAAAAAACTATATGTGGAACCTGGATGAATGGAAAGAACTGACAACCTGCCAAAGAGAAAGGAACACCTATGTTAAATGGAAGGGAAAACAAATCTTGAGGTGAACACCAGTATTGAGCCAAAAGAAACAAGTTACAGAGATAAGGATGCAATAAAAATATTCAACAGGTTTTAACATGTTTGATTGACGCGAAATACGTGCTGCTCTATCAATACGCTCTATTGATAGAGAAACATGTCTATTGTTCTGTCAGTGATCTATCTATGGAGTCCCTGTGCCTTCTTTCACCAATTTTGAAGTCTACTTCGGAGCTCACAGTTCCTGCGACGGCGCTGGAACCAATCTTATTGCATTTCATTGGAGACTTTCGGCGCTGTGGAGAGAGGGGGGGGACCTGCTGCTTGGGTATCAGCTTCTCCATATAAACATACCATGGTTTTGCGCCCTGGAGAGGCCACTTCAGACCGACAACCAGAGCATTAATTCATAGTCTCCCGAGACTGATGGATGCCTACTACTACAATAATATATGTACACACGCACCCATTAATAATATATATATTTTTTACAAAATTCTAATTTTTTTCGGTCATCTTGAGTGCTAATCAAAACAGCACTGCAATTCCAGCACAAATTTAATAGAATTTCCAAGTGTCCCAACGTGAGTAATTACATCACAGTCAACCAAGTCACCCATTGTCAGTGATTCATTCGTGAAATTGTACCGTTAAAATTAATCAAGCTTGCTGTACTGTCGTCTGTCCTAAATAAAACCTGATCGCTAACTGCTCCTCAGAAATGAATATGGTGTTTTATAAGAGTCAATAAAACTCTCGGTGGAATCCCTCGAGGCATGAGCAGTGTAATAGCAGAAGGCGAGAGGCGAGCAATAAACCGGTGCACAGTAAGGACCAGAATCCCGCTGTCAGACATCACAAGTGAGCTTTATTGGCTCCATTATGCCACGACTAGGGCAGAGGGCCAAATGTCTGCCGATATTACCAGCAGTGTTTGTAAACATTTTATGAGAGATGTTGCTGGTGGTACTGGTGTGGTTGCTGATAGTTTGGTGGATGTTGGTAGTGATTGTGGTTTGTGGCGGTGGATGGTAATGGTATGTAATAATGGCGGATGGTTGTAAAGGTAGGAGGCAGCGGCGGTGGATGGTGTTGGGTTTTTTTTTCTACCACATGTTTCCATACATTTACAATGCTAACCGGCGTAGTCTTCTGTCCTCCACGGACATGGCTAGAGATATGTTATACGTAGAGTTCAGTGATATACTGAGCAATCAACCACAGAAGGTGATTGTAGTACATTTAAAATACTAATCTAACCAACATAAATAAATACACATATTTACGTCTGTCCTACATAAACCGTGTTCTACTTATGCTCTTTAACGCATATGATTATTGTGCGTTTACAAAGGTGAAATGCAATTCTGCCCAGCTTTCATATATAAACATACATATATTCATACATACCGAATGTTATGGGAAAATGTAGGTGTAAGGCAGTCTTCCCAATGGCTAGTGTAAATGCCAATCACATTAGTAAAAAAAAAGAAAAAAGTTGACTGCTTGGCTGTTGCCTCCTGTGGTCAAGTAAAAAGGGAAAACACGCAAAACAAATCGTATGAACAATGAAACTTTAATTGACTTTAAACAAATATAATCAAAGATACTCCCTTGGCTATTTACAGTGCGAATTAAACATAAATACAAAGACAAAACACAATATAAAATAAAATAATGGTTACGTTACTCTACAATGAACAAGACAAAAAATGAGTTAAAGGTGCTGAGAATATTGGCTGGCTGAAAACCTCCACTAATACATAGAGTGTATGCTAGATAGAAGTATCAGCTTTGAGAGCACAGAATATTCTAAAGCCAACTACTCGTGCACGCTTAGTCATAGGCTATGCAGATGGCGCTGAAGTCGAGTGGAGTCGCTGATTCACCAATGGGAAGCGTGCTGGCTGCAAGTGGTAGTTTGGTGATCGACGAGGGTGGTGCGCCGACAGCGAAGGGAGGAAGGTTTGGAGAGCGAGTGTAGGGTACGTATACCCCCTGTAGAAACGTATTCTATTATATATATATATACTACTCTTCATTGTAGTATCTTGATGTTGTAGACGTACTGAAGAAACATGATGTAGGAAAGAGCAGGCCAAATCTCTCTTGAAAGAGATTACCGTCATAATACATACATACGTACATACATAGGGGGTGGTGGCTGAATGGACAGCGCTCTTGACTCGTGGACCTAGGGACCTGGGTTCGATCCCCGGCACCGCCGGAAAAACAAATGGGCAGTTTCTTTCACCATGATGAGCCTGTTACCTAGCAGTAAATAGGTACCTGGGAGTTAGACAGCTGCTACAGGTTACTTCCTGTGTGTGTGTGTGTGTGGGAAGGGGAAAACTAGTTAGTAGTTAGTAGCAGTTAATTGATTGACAGTTGAGAGGCGGGCCGAAAGAGCAGAGCTCAACCCCCGCAAGCACAACTAGGTGAATACATACATACATGTACACATCCGTAGTTTAATAGGGAGTGTATTGAAGCAAAGCAACTGAACAAAAGAACGTGGAGGAACTTCCGAAATACCAGAACACCAGCAAGCAGGGCGAGATGCCAGAGAACCAGGAGCGAGTATGTTAATGTGAGAAGAGACACCTGAGAAAAAGTATGAAAATCATATAGCTAATAAAGCCAAGACCAAACCAAAGCTACTCCACAGTCACATCAGGAGGAAAAAAAACAGTGAAGGAACAGGTGATTAAACTTAGAATGGGTGAGAACAGATACACAGAGAATGACAGAGAGGTGAGTGAAGAAATCAACAAGAAGTTCCAGGAGGTTTTCACAACAGAACGAGGTGAGATCACTACACTAGGAGAGGTGAAAGTGAATCAGGCGATCTTGAAAGGGTTCGAAATAGCAAGAGAGGAGGTCAAGAGGCCCACTTCAAGACTCCGTACCAATATAGAAGCATCAAGAGGAAGTATGGGCCAATAGGCTCTTTGCAGTTTCTTCCATTCTTCCCTCTCATTTATCCAATTAATACCCAATGTTCCGTGTTCTGTCTTGTGTTGGTCAAAAGTTTGTTCACCTCATCCAAAACTGTTGCAACATATCACCTCACCCAAAAGCGAGTATATAAGACACGCTGTTTAATTAAGTGTTTAGCATAAGTAAAACTTTGTTTAGTGTTTTCAGAGTACAGTTGTGTGTGTGTAAACTAAAGACTTTGAAAATGTAATAAGTTATTACGAAACGCGTTCAAGCGTCGCGTCAGACTAGAAATAAAAATGAATTTTGGAGAATTGATTTTTCAGTTACCATCGACAGTAAAAAGAAAGATAAGAAATATTGCGAAAATTCGTGTTGGAATTATTAATCTTACTTTTTCGGTCATATATATATATATATATATATATATATATATATATATATATATATATATATATATATATATATATATATATATATATATATATATATATATATATATATATATATATTCAGGCATGATGTGACAACCAACAACAGTTGGTTGTCACAAATCTGAACATAAGTACGTGACTTTGTGAGAGTAAAGGTAGCATCAGAAGGTATTTTGGTACTGGTGAGGAAGCTACTATTGGTTAAAATTAAGAAAGCATAGAGTACATTATCTTCACGCTAGGGAAGATGTGTTCCGGAATGTGGAGACGGAGGAGGCTGATGATAGTACTTGTAAGGAATGTGATGTCTAGTATGTACGACAACGCGAAGTGTGTAGTTTGTGCGAAGGCTGATTTTCACAATATTATTAACATCTTAATTGACGAAATATGCATTTTTATCTACTCGGAGTAATGCTTTATTATTACTCATTATCAACTGACAAAGTATACTGGCCAAACTACACACTAGAAGATGAAAAATGTGTTGTTTGACTTGATAATGGTCTATCGACAATCGACAATTAATCGACAAACCGCAGTAATGCACAATTGACTTGACAATGGTCCAGGGCGGACCGAAACATCGTCGTCTTTTCATCTTCTAGTGTGTGGTTTGGTCAAAATTCTTCAGCCGCGCTGTTGTGACCATCATCTGCATCCAAAGTTTATAATAAGTAATAATAGACGTATAATTATTAGTTATTATCAACTTTACAGGTGTACTTTTTTGCCATGTAATGTTGTTTGATACGTCATATATTGCAGTAATTATCAAATATATTCTAATATTTTTTCTATAGATTCAACAGCGTCAAATCATCTGTACTTATAGTCAAATTGTATAATTGTAATTGAATTTGTTTTAATTAGAAAAATATATTATCAGATGCGAGTTATTATTAAGGTATAGCACAAAAACACATGAGATGCTTATCTGACAAGACAACAACTATGAAAAAGAAGCGACTCATAATTCCTGCTGGCGCTGTTTTACGTAGGTTTTATTACCGTCATCAGCGACACAAGTAGCTATAAAGGCAAGTGTTTGCTGCTTTAATTAAGATTAGTGTCAGTAAAGGGAAGAGGACGAGGACGTGTTGAGTGAGGAAAAGAGGGTTGGGACGTGTGTCCTGAATGTGAGGACACGCCATCACCCGTTGAGGATCATGGTGTCATATGCGTATGGTTCAATAATACACCGTATTTTGACACTATGTACAAACGTACAAAAAGTATGAAAAGTAGCGGATCACAATAACCACGTTTTCTATGCATATATCGGTTAGGTTAGGCAGATGAATTGTGTTCGTCGTTTTAGAACTCAAGAGGATGGGCTGCATGGAGGGCTGTAGAAGTCCATAGTGTCTTCCATAGACAGCACTGATTAATGGGTTACCCATTCACTTTAGCCTCATACTCCAGCTCATAATACCTCAGCGCTTTCTTGTCAAATCATATTTTCCCTCTCCTTATTTGTTCTTTCCTCTCTCCCTCATGCACCGCCTCATCAGGAAGTCCGCTGCTGTGAACTCTACTCACGTCCGAAAATTGTATCGTATGTTATCTCCTGTTGTCTCCTTATTCGCAACGAAAGCATTTTCTTTGGGGGCCGCAGATACACGGAATTATTAAATGCTTCATTCATACACGCTTCCACACCCATTCCCCTGACGCCACAAACACCATTTCCGCGATAAAAGGAATTAATCTGAAAATTTATTCAAGCGTATTCAGAAGCGTTGTTGTTTTAATGAATTCTCATCTATTAATTTAGTATGAGAGATTCCATTACCGAGGTTTGTTGCAAGGGTATGAAACGTTGAACGTGTATTGTGTATTCCGTTACAGTACGAACACTTCCCACCTGATCTATTCTGCACTGAATTTCTTCTGAGAGAGAGAGAGAGACAGAGAGGAGAGAAACAGAGAGGAGAGAGAGAGAGGGGGGAATGAAGGGGAAGAGGGAGGGGGAGGGGGGAGGAGAATAGAAAACTTAATTAATCTCAAACTTCAACAAGACAAGTTTTCTATTCATGTCGAAGGGCCAATCTGTTAATCATACCTCGCAAAAGTCGTGAAGGTTGATTTTCAACCTAACGTGTAGTGCAACGATAGAATCTTAATACGTTTTCTTGGACAATAATCTTATCGCCCAGACTCTTGCTGGTAGTGTGTGTGTGTGTGTACTCACTTAGTTGTACTCACCTAGTTGTGCTTGAAGGGGCTGAGCTTTGACTCTTTGGTTCCGCCTCTCAACTGTCAGTCAACTGGTGTACAGAGTCTTGAGCCTATTGGGCTTTATCAAATCTACATATAAAACTGTGTATGGAATCTGCCTCCACCACATCACGGCCAAATGCAATCCATCTGTTTAATTACTCTTACACTGAAAAAAAATTCTTTGTGGCTCATTTGGGTATTAAGTTTCCATATTTATGATAAAGTTATGTCATTTCAAGTTATTATGCAATGTAGTAACAAACCAGCTACACCACAATGTATTGTCAACAACAAGAAAATGTGTAGTCTAGGCAATATATTAAAAATCCTTTGCCCTTTTAATTCCTAAGTAGATGTGTAAAAGTAGACAATATTAACATATACACCACATCTCTTTCAATGACCTGGCAATGCACCAACACCAAGGCTTTATCAAAGATCATAACATCTCTATTCACCTCCAAATCATCGTCATATATGGTCTGATCAACAACACCGAAACACTCAATACAACCGAAGCACTCACTACATATCAAACACTGCTATAACTATCAACAGCCAACCCGTTCTCGCAAATTTAATAAGTCAATATTGACTTATTAAATATGTGCATAGGTGACATACTTAACATAATAGTTTCCCTTGAAAAGCTTCATAGAAAACACCGACCTTACCTAACCTTCTTAGTATGTTAAGATAAGCATCTTATTGCTTCGTAATTACAATTATTACCTAACCTATACCTATAATAGGTTAAGTAACAATTGTAATTACGAAGCAATAAGATGCTTATTTTAACATACTAAGTATGTTAGGTACGGTCGGTGTTTTCTATGAAGCTTTTCAAGGGAAACTATTATGTTTAGTATGTCACCTATGCATGCAACTAATAAGTCAATATTGACTTATTAAATTTGCGAAAACGGGTTGCAACAGCACACAGGTATTGTCTACCATCTACAAGACCATAACAGAACTTCCTGCTCACATCCCTCCTAATACCCCAGCTGACCAATGAGAATGCGGGGAGATATTACCCAGTTCCCTCGACTTGAAAACACCTGACTTGCTAACACTTTATTTAGGAATACCTTACTTGGTAACACCTCATGAAATATAAACTGTTACCTTTTGAAGGTGATGAGTCACAATAGCGTAGCTGAAGTATGTGGACGAGAACACACACTAGAAGGTGAAGGGACGACGACGTTTCGGCCTTTCCTGGACCATTCTCAAGTCGATTGTGACTTGAGATTACAAAGGACAAAGGATTACGATTGTGACAAAGGTCGATTACCTTTGCCAAATTTGTATAAATATTTTAATGTTTAAGTGTATATGTACCTTCTTCCAGCTGAGCTTTTTTCTTTCTTTACCTCATTTCGAGGTTTCCAGAGTCGCTGTGGCAGCTGCTACCTGGACGCCATCTACCATTTAGGTCACCCACATAGCAATATTTCGAAAATATAACTATGTGGGTAAAGAGCACAATATTCTAGAAGATTTATCATCATTTTGTTATATTTTCATTGGGAAATGTGTGTAAGCGAAATTATTTATAACCATTTATAGGTTTTATATATTACCATCACAAAACTGTGTCAATCAATCACGAGAGAGAGAGAGAGAGAGAGAGAGAGAGAGAGAGAGAGAGAGAGAGAGAGAGAGAGAGAGAGAGAGAGAGAGTTTGCCAGCATTTCATTGGTAGTGAAATCAGTTTTATGAATCCTGATCAAGTCAATCCTACCAATCAAGTTAAAATTTACTTTTGACAGCATAGAGCTTTATTCTACGTTAACGGGTTATTAAAGAAGATTGTGAAGTTTCGTTGCAATCATGACTCCCGTATGTTAGTGGACAGTGAAGATAAGATGTAGCTGCGGTATAAAGACTCCTACAGTGGTTCTTATCGTCAAATAGCTAAGAATTTATCTGACGTACGAGGAAACTTGATTACTAGGAGAAAGCGCTGAGCACCAACACTGCTTGGACTACATGTGGACGAGGAACCGACACTCATTGTGCAGAAGTGGAAACAGATGTTTTGCCAGCTTTCAGCTTAGGTATTGTGTCTAGGATTTAAAAGCTCCGTTTAACAAAAATGAGACAGTGTTCTCACAAAAAAAGAAATAGAATGTCGGAAATTTCCGAACATCAAATACTAACCCCTAGTGCGATAACACGTATTTATTGTACTAGGAATTATAATCTACTAACACTACTAACTAGTAGCGTTGCACCATCAAATTCTTACTAGAATCGAGGCTGGTATGGCGTTAGCCGCCCGGCTCCCTCGAGAATAAATCATTATGTAGTTACTTTGTTTGGGCGTGAGCCCACTCTTTCTCTTCGGGCGTGAAGCCTTTTTTGGACTCTGGGTCCTTCCGGCCCGTGTGCCTCGCCGAAGCTGATGACGAAGCAATCCATGTGGGCTTTTAAATTGTCTCGCGCATATGTCATCTCAAGGATTTGGCTAACTGGTACTCTTGTGTTGAAGACTAATAATTACAAGCATTATGTTTTATAAGTCGCTTTTGACAAGTCGCTTTTGACAAGTACAGACACACTCTCCCTCACTCATTTCTTTCCGACTAGTAGGGAAGGTTGACCGGCAATCAGGACAGTGGTTACTAATACTGTCTTTTTTTAACTGTTCTAGGCACATTACCTTCAGGGTTCAGGGGTTAATTTTTTTCTGATTCCTTTGGCTTGGGGACCATTCAATATATATATATAACTATATATATATTGTATATATATATATATATATATATATATAATATATATATATATATATATATATATATATATATATATATATATATATATATATATATATATAATATATATATATATATATATTCAGTTGCATATTGTCCTGGGGACCATTCAGGCTTGTTCGCATATATACATATATATATATATATATATATATATATATATATATATATATATATATATATATATATATATATATATATATATATATATATATATATATATATAGATATATTGGTAGCAGTCTCTCTTGTAAACATATGTTGTTAAATATCATCGAAAAGGTAAGATTAATAATTCTAACACGAATTATCTCAATATTTCTTATGTTTCTTTTCACTGTCAATGGTAACTGAAAAATCAGTTCTCCAAAATTCATTTTTATTTCTAGTCTGACGCGACGCTTGAACTCATTTCGTAAAAACCTATTAAATTTTCAAAGACTAGTTTACACACAAAACTGTAACCTGTATACACATCCATCCATACATACTTTTACTCGCATTTGGGTGCGGTGATATAAAAGTTTTTGGTGAGGTGATTGATATTTACACATGCCAGAACACGAACCAATGAATATAAAAACATATGTATGGAAGTAACTGCAGAAGGTCTATTGGCCCATACCATCACCACTTCCTCTTGTTGCTTCTATATTGCTTCGGAGTCTTGAAGTGGGTAGAATATAGTTGTTCATTAAGTGGCTGTTGATTGCTGGTGTTGACTTTTTGATGTGTAGTGCCTCGCAGAGGTTGAGCCTCCTGTTATCGCTGCATCTATCGATGATTTCTGTGTCGTCTTAACAAACAAACCCAGAAATCTTAACAAACAACACAAAAATCATCGATAGATCAGTAGCTTCTGTAGTATGTTTTCTGGTATGTCAAGAATGGTACAAGCCGGATAACGATATACATTAAGGCAACCAAAAAGGTTGCCTTTTCAAGAAAATCACCCTTCTTCAGACCAGATAGACACATGTATTAGCCAGTAGATCGGGTCACCATGTGCTCTCTCCAAGGTGTTCTGTTTGCGAACTTCTAGAGGGTCCTTGTTGACGTGGACATGAAAGCCGCCATACACAGCAGGTATATTGACAGTTTTATGCAGGTATCTGATATCAGACGTCTGCAGCAGCTGAAGGATTCATTCGAGCAAAATTCTGTGTTGTCTCACTTACGAGATGGAAAATGAAGGGAAGCTATCCTTTCTAGATGTAATAGTCAAGAAAAGGAAAACCGGCTTCCACACTGCAGTCTACACTAAGGAAACATAGTAATGTGCCTCAGTGCCAATAGTGACTGCCCAGCCAGGTACAAGAGGAGTGTTGTCAACGCTTATGTCGACCGAGCTCTCAGTAACAGCTCAGGATGGAAGCAAGTCGATGAACAACTCTGAAGGGAAGGGCAGGTCCTAGTCAACAATGGCTTCTCTAACGGAGATGTTGAAGACGTCATAAAAAGTAAGGTGAAACGCCATGCAATCTCTGAAGAGTCAACTAACACAACACATGTACCCTCTACTATTAGGCTGTTTTACAGGAACTTCGTTTCGGCTCATAAAACGGAGGAAAGGGTCCTAAAAAATTTTGTTAATAGGAACGTTATCCCCACAGACAAAAATCTGAAAATATATTTGACAATTTACTATAAAATAAAAAAAAACACCAACCTACTCGTGAAAAACTCCCCAGACACCAAACAGAACGCCTTAAAGGAAAACAACGTTGTCTATGCCTTCAAATACCCACTTGGGGACTGTAAGCCCAAAAGAACTCAGTATATAGGCAAGACAACAACGTCTCTTTCCAGGCGATTAAACAATTCACAAACTACAGGGCTCCACCAAGGAACATATAATCTCTTTTCACAACCAGACCATCACCAGAGAAATCTTAACAAACAACAAAGAAATCATCGATATATACAGCGATAGCAGGAGGCTCGACATCAGTGAAGCACTACACATCAAAAAGTCAACACCAGCAATCAACAGCCAATTAACGCATAACTGCATTCTACCATCTTCAAGACCACGTATGGGCCAATAAGCCCTCTGCAGTTATTTTCATTCTATGTACCCACTTCACCCAATATGTATATATATATATATATATATATAT